>NC_133538.1:145257921-145557921 GCF_048544455.1 Silene latifolia
AGACCACACCTCACAAATAGGTACTCGGAACACGTCCGTGGTACCGGTCCCGAAAGCGACTCGGATCCCTTGCTAGACATTGTGCCTCAACCACACGAGTCCCTTCGTAATTCAAGTCATTAATGTGCAAATCCCTCTTGGAGTGGGAAGTTCCAAGAGGCGACTCAAGCGTAAGACGGTCTCCCAACCGTCTACGTCTCCTCACAACAAGTATCACCACCAACAATTTCCAACTACCACATATATATCACTAAATGCATCACAATATGCCAATATGTCCATTTCACAATGAATATGTCACTCAAGGTAGCCCGCTAGGCTGTGTACATGGCCGACGGATCAACACGGATCCTTTCCAGCGCATTTTGTCCTCACTCATGCGCATCCCGAAAACCTTCCCAGGAGGTCACCCATCCTAAGACTACTCTCAGCCAAGCACGCTTAACTGTGGAGTTCTTTCGCATGGATAACCAGAAAAGAAAGTGCACTTTGTTGATATGGGTAGTACTTTCAATCCCTTTAAGCACTAGTCATATTTTAAGCCTATCAATGGACCTCTTCAAGGGGGTACCCCACCCGAATAACGTCTTCGGTTCAGTGGAGTATTACATAAGATGGGAGTGTTTTTAGGGGAGAAAATCTAAAAAATAAGGATTAGAAAGTGATAGGCCACCTACCACAATCCTGTGTAAAAGATGGACAACGACAGGGCACTCGGTCGAGTGCCCGGTTCACTCGGTCGAGTGACTCAACATCATAATGTTTCACAAAGTTACAGGTCTCACTCGATCCCTCACTTGGTCGAGTGAACTCTACTCAGTCGAGTACTCGGTTTACTCGACCGAGTATAGGTCATATAAACTATGGGGTATTACAAACTCCCCCCCTTAAAAACAACTTCGTCCCCGAAGTTCACCTCACTCTCTCCCCTTTCCGATTACTTTCTGAAGCCTCATCACCGATTCTCATACGCTCTCACGAGGTTCTTACCGTCATCATCACCTTCGTTATGCCAATATGATTCTCATCTCTCTCACCAAGCTCACACGTTTTCCTGTATCGTATACCTTCTCTTATACTCATATGCTTATTCATACGCTACTCGTATACATACCATGCTCGTTTTCCTTCTATAAATTCCCAATTGTTAAATTCACTCCCCTAAAAGAGAACTTCGTCCCGAAGTTCAACACTCCAGACTCATAAAGTACTCTCGCAGGACTCATCATCTAATGCCACAAGTATAATACCCCAATATTTTATAAAAGTGGTTATGTGAATTATAATGTCTATGGGCTATGATTGTTACGTATAACTTTGGGATATCATTTAATGATTATAGAGTGTTGTCTAATAGCATATCTATAGACTTTATACTGAGTGTCTATAGACTTTATACTAATTGTCTATTATGTCTTTAGACAAGGATGAAGTCAATTGACATAGTGATAGGCTATCGCACACCTATGCAAAGATAATATTTATACCCTAGTAAAACAAATGAATGTAGTACGTAGGGGTCGAACCACAGAGAGACGGGAGTTGTTAATTAGTTGTTATGGAGTGAATTTTACCTCGGTAGATTAACGGTTGATTGATTGGTTTGGTTTGATGTGATGATAAAACAATAATAAAGAAAATGTCTAGGGAGGTCGGGTCACACATGCTAATTATGTAAATGCTCATGTCAAGTTAGGAAGTTGATTTTACGATAAATGTTTAGGCTTAAAGACACCCACCTTACGATATTAGTGTCAACCATAGACCGGGTCCTAGAGAAACTCTCGTCCATGACTAGGTCGTCCTACTACACATGCTTAGTCTAATTCAATTCCATGCCTCTCGACTTTTAGAATGAATGAACAAACTTAACCAATGAATAAAGCCTTTAAACATAGATTAAACGTGACGATGCAAACATGTGATTGAAACAATTTATCAATTTAACTTAGCCTCATTTTAACATTTACAATTTACTTAGTCATGAATGGTTTCCCTTACTCCTTAGACAAATGCAACTACTCTAACATGGTGGAAATGTAAACTAAACTAATGCTAAATGAAATGATAAATAACATAATGAAAATATAAATATTAGAAATTACCTTGCAATTGGAAATGGAAATAGAAATAGAAGAACAATGAAGCTAGAACAAACTTGAAATATAACTTGGAATTAAACTTGAAATGGAATTGTAATGTAATTGCTAAAATGAAATGTAAACAAACTAAACTAAACTAATCTAACCTAAACTAACTACTAAAATTTAGAGAGAATTTAGATGGAAAAATATGTGTAGAAAGATGGTGTGTAGTGTTGAAGTCTACACCCTTTATATAGGAAATAAAGGGTGAACTTTGTAGAGCAAATACAAGGGGTCAACCCCAAATATTCTCTCTTAATTACTAGAGTAATTTCCTAGAGAATCCCATGTTGGTCATCAACACCTTCTTAATTGCACAATTAGCATCCAAAGAGCATCGGAAGATGAGCATCCAAGGCATTCTCCCATCTTCTTCTACTTGGGCTTTAACACTTGATTTTATACTTGGGCTCATTTCTTGACTTGTGTTGTGCATTTCTCAAATTAATCCACCACATTTGCTCATGCAAGTCCACACACTTCCAACACTTAGTCCAATCTTGCTTCTTTGTTAGCCAAGCTTCTAGTTTACTTGCAAATGTGTAGATTAAGCTCCTAAAAGCTCGTATACCTACAAAACATGACAAAACATACAAATAGAACTAGAAAGCAAATATTAGCTCAATATCACTAAGATTAGTGCATAATGACATGTAAATTAAAGCTAAAATATAGGGATAGAATATATATAAATTGGACTTATCAAACTCCCCCAAGCTAAACCCTTGCTTGTCCTCAAGCAAGAAATCATCCCAACATTGCAAATCCCAAAATAGCTAACAAGCAAAATGATTCAAATCCCTAAACAACATGGGCATAAGGATAAGCAACATCATGGTTGGGATTTACACGACGGCGTAGTGTGGTCGACTTCAAGTAAACTTTTCGGCTCTTGCATGATCTTTTGACTTTCGGACTCTCACGATCCACTCATAACTCAATTTTGTGTAAAAGGACATTTTTCGATTAATCACTCAACAATCCTCGACTCATGAGAGTGTGCCCGCAATCTAATATGGTAATCAATTCAAAACTCTAAGACAAAACAATCAAATGCAAGCATGTAAAGAAGCCAAGGGTAAGAAGAAGATAAATAAACATGGGAAAGAAAGGGGAACAAATGAGTTATGGTAATGTGGAGCTAAGTCAAGCTAGCAACTACCAAAATGTAAAGGTGCTCAATCCTAATTACAACCCAATTTGCAATTTAATCATAAGTAAACTCTCCAAAATATATGAATAATGTTGAGAATTTCTCACATCAACTTCTTCTTCTCTTTTTTCTTTTTTCAATTCATACTTCTTTTTTCATTTTCTTTCATGCTTTTTTTTTCATTTCTTTTTCTCAACTTTTTTTTTCTTTCTTGATTTTTTTCATTTCAATTCATCATCACTTTTTCTTCTTTTCTTTCTTGAGCATTAAGACCAAGCTCACATGATTGTCCAAACTTTGAAACAAATCCTAATTGAGCACCTAAACAAGGACAAACAAAGCTACTAGCTCAACAAGGGTAGGCAATTTCAATGATGTAGCTAGGGATAAATTTTGTGAAGAGGTCAAAAAGGCTAAATTTATCATGTGAATGGCTCCAAAATGCTTTAACAAATGAATGCATGCTTAACAAGAGATGAAATAAAGACCATACTTGTGCGTTTTTATGTAACACACAACATAAGGAGACCTAGACTCACCTAAGAGAGACCGGATATGGATGCATTGGTCTAAAGAAGGCTCTACCTTACAATTTTGTGGCTTGCCAAAAGTCAAGATCAAGCTTACTTGGTCCAAAATCCATCTTCCACCTACTATGTCAAGACATCCCCATGCATGCTATATCCCGTCAAAAGTAGCGAATCAAGAGTTATCAAGCCAAAAATGGGACAAACAAGAGGGCATAAGTAGGACAAGCAAAGAATTAGAAGCAAATATTCACACAAATTTTTCAAAAATTCTCACTAAATCGATACTAACTAAATGCAAACTAACTAATATGCGAATGCAATCTCCCCCCAAGCTAAACACAACATTGTCCTCAATGCGCCAACAATTAAATTACCCAACGAAACCATAAAAATGGCTCAAAGCACATAAACAAGAAGGACAAGAAGTCATATTTAATGGGCTGCAAGATATAAACTAAAATGCAAAGTAAAGAAAACTTACTAGACTAGCGAGCCTCCCCCCAAGCTAGCATGTATTCGGGGGACTCTTCCATTCATCAAAAATTCAAGAAAAGGGCAAAAAATTGAAAATTTGAAGAAAGAATGAGGTTTGCAAGTGATTAGGCAATTTTCTAAAAAAAAAAAAAAAAAAAAAAAAAAAAAATTTGATAGGCTATCGCACACCTATGCAAAGATAATATTTATACCCTAACAAAACAAATGAATGTAGTACGTAGGGGTCGAACCACAGAGAGATGGGAGTTGTTAATTAGTTGTTATGGAGTGAATTTTACCTCGGTAGGTTAACGGTTGATTGATTGGTTTGGTTTGAGGTGATGATAAAACAATAATAAAGAAAATGTCTAGGGAGGTCGGGTCACACATGCTAATTATGTAAATGCTCATGTCAAGTTAGGAAGTTGATTTTACGATAAATGTTTAGGCTTAAAGACACCCACCTTATGATATTAGTGTCAACCATAGACCGGGTCCTAGAGAAACTCTCGTCCATGACTAGGTCGTCCTACTACACATGCTTAGTCTAATTCAATTCCGTGCCTCTCGACTTTTAGAATGAATGAACAAACTTAACCAATGAATAAGGCCTTTAAACATAGATTAAACGTGACGAAGCAAACATGTGATTGAAACAATTTATCAATTTAACTTAGCCTCATTTTAACATTTACAATTTACTTAGTCATGCATGGTTTCCCTTACTCCTTAGACAAATGCAACTACTCTAACATGGTGGAAATGTAAACTAAACTAATGCTAAATGAAATGATAAATAACATAATGAAAATATGAATTAGAAATTACCTTGCAATTGGAAATGGAAATAGAAATAGAAGAACAATGAAGCTAGAACAAACTTGAAATATAACTTGGAATTAAACTTGAAATGGAATTGTAATGTAATTGCTAAAATGAAATGTAAACAAACTAAACTAAACTAAGCTAACCTAAACTAATTACTAAAATTTAGAGAGAATTTAGATGGAAAAATATGTGTAGAAAGATGGTGTGTAGTGTTGAAGTCTACACCCTTTATATAGGAAATAAAGGGTGAACTTTGTAGAGCAAATACAAGGGGTCAACCCCAAATATTCTCTTTTAATTACTAGAGTAATTTCCTAGAGAATCCCATGTTGGTCATCAACACCTTCTTAATTGCACAATTAGCATCCAAAGAGCATCTTAAGATGAGCATCCAAGGAATTCTCCCATCTTCTTCTACTTGGGCTTTAACACTTGATTTTATACTTGGGCTCATTTCTTGACTTGTGTTGTGCATTTCTCAAATTAATCCACCACATTTGCTCATGCAAGTCCACACACTTTCAACACTTAGTCCAATCTTGCTCCTTTGTTAGCCAAGCTTCTAGTTTACTTGCAAATGTGTAGGATTAAGCTCCTAAAAGCTCTTATACCTACAAAACATGACAAAACATACAAATAGAACTAGAAAGCAAATATTAGCTCAATATCACTAAGATTAGTGCATAATGACATGTAAATTAAAGCTAAAATATGGGGATAGAATATATATAAATTGGACTTATCACATAGGGGTGAAGTGCACGACGCAGGAAACCAAGGTTTGGAAAAACAGAGTGTTGGTCGATCGACACACTTTGGCTGTCGATCGACATAAAGCTGAGTCTATCGACATTCGGCAATAGGTCGATAGACAAGGCTTTGTTTTCTTATCTTACGTAAACCTAATTACACCTATATCTATATAAACCCACACCATGACTTTCTAAGAGTCTTTTGTCAGTTTAAAAAAAAAAACACAAACACACACAAACACCCCATCTCACGTTGGAATTGAGGGAAGGGAGAAGAAGGAGAGCGCGGGTTCGAACATTAGATAGTTGCAATTCATATTTCCGTATTAGTAAGTATCCTAATCATTGTTTAAATCAATCGTTGAGTCGTAATTAGAGAATAAGAACAAACCTTAATTGTGATATTACTCATTCATTTATTCGATCCGTCATTGCTTTGTACAATAATTTATTGTATATATGATTATTGTTATATAGGGCACGAATTCGTAGAGGAGCGGTTTTAGATCTTTGCTTATTACTTTGATTGCGGAATTGTTACAGGTACGGATACCATACTCATCCTTGTTATTGTATATGTTCATATTGGGATCGTGTTGTTGAGTATTGCATCGGAGAAGGAGCGAAAGGCAGCCTATCTAATGACCTGTCTATAGACCCGTGTATGGCTGTCGATCGACAGTCAATGTGTGTTGATCGACAGTGGTATGGGGAGTTGTTAGACAGTCAGTCTTGTGTGATCAATTGGTTGGTTATACGAGTTACAGTGTTTGGTATTGAAGTTTAATTATTATGCAATGCTTATAAGTATATTGTATGCATTTTAATGTGTTACCGTTACATGGTTATTGAGGCGTGGTGACAGGGAGATGTGCCATTATATATTTGTGTTGTGGGCACTGTGCCAGGGAGTGTGCCAGTGAGTTGTGATGTGATCGATACGGTGCCAGGGAGTGTACCATTGGTATGAGAACGGTGGCAAGGAGTGTGCCATACTTGCTGAGGGGTGACGGTTGGCTCGTATAAGACGGGGGACCGGTCATCGACGTTTGGCTCCTATCAGGCGGGAGACCGGTTACACATTGTTGTACTTGGTTATTTCTTATTTTCCTTGCTGTCAGATTATTTACGTAATTTGTTATTAATTCTTTCTGTAATGATATCCCTACTCGACCTTTGGTTGACGTGTGTTAGCTGTGTCAAATTGTCACCTAATTTCCGGGTGGGGGGTTGGGGGGGGGGGGGGGGGGGTTGGGGGGTTGTGTTGATCCATTCAATAATTTCCGATTGAATGGGGAGCGGTTAAAAAAGCAGGTACCGAGTAGTAGCTGTGTCTGATGATGTGCTTGGGGGACGGATGATTGCGACTTGTCAAGGAGCTTGAGTGTAGTATCACGAGTCTTTAAACATTAGTATTTCATTTGAGTTTAATAAGTATTGTAACTTTCATACTTCTTTTACTTTTGGTTGGTTATAAAGCCGTTTTGGCTAATTTCTTCAGTTGATGTAAACCTTTTTTTTATTAAAGTACCTTTGGTTGTTTATACTTTGTTATTCACTACCTCGGTTATCTGAGATGGTAGCATGTTCATTTAGCCGGGCATGTCTTGTTAATGCTCCTTTTTAAATGGGGGTGTTACAAAGTGGTATCAGAGCATTTAGGATCCTAGGGCATAACCAATGAACAAGAATGAACCTAGGATGTGTCAATTAAAATGAACCCGGGTAGAAATTAATAGGAGCCCCTAATTAGCTTGGTTAGGGAGACGTTCTTAGCTTTAGCTACGACCCTATTAACTTTGAACCGGACACTAAAGTGATTGTTAAGAGTGTGGGTAGTAAGCGTGGATGCTATGTGTTATGTAATGTTTGCTGTGTGTAATTTATGATCATGGAAGTACGTGTATCAATGTTGTCAGGATTAGGATCCTACTTTGGATCGAAGAAGGGTGGTAGGATCGGATCGCAGAATCGTAGGATCGTACAAATAGCTTGGATAAGAAAGTTTATGTAAACAATTTGGTATAATTTGTGATGTATAATGTTAAACGTTTATTTATTGACATGAAAGTCTTAATAATCATATCAATATATTACATATACCATTAATTTAAAGTTTTAAATATAGAAGAACAACCAACTCACAAATTTTTAACACAAATAAGCATTTTACGATTCTGAACGATCCTACCATCGATCCTACACGATCCTGTACGATCCTACCCGATCTTGTACCGATCCTACCACCAAAACAATCCTACGAAAATTTGAATAGTTTTCCACTTTTTGGATCGTAGGATCGTACGATCCTACGATCCGGATCGCGATTTTAACAACAATGCGTGTATGTAATGTTATTGTTGTCGGGGAGAAGGGAGTTGTGTTGATGTGAAAAAAAAGGGGGTTATGAGTAGGAGATGGGAGACAGTAACGGAGTTGTTGATTAATATGCTTTATGTGAAAATTTATGAGCTTGAGCAGTTTTTGTTTATAATTATTGAGTAGTAAGAACTTTGGTTTATTATAGTTGCATATGAGTAAAAGAAAGTAGTTATGTAACTTTGCTGGAATTTGTTAGACGATGTAAACACTTTTATACACGAATTCAATCGACCAAGGGGTTGTGTCGATCGACTAAGTCATGATATGGCGTGTGATTAGTTGCTGTGTCGGTTGGTGGCAGCTTCTGGTCGATCAACACAAGCTAAAAGTCGATTGACCAGAGGTACAATTGAGTTGATTTTCGCATCTATATACGATATTAGTTTACATGTCTAGCGATATGATGGATGCTTAATGGTTTTATATCTATGGATGCATAAAAATACATCATTTGAGGCGCTTGTGTACAAAATTCGTTATATAATTTGGATAGTCTAATAAGCGAGAGCTTATGTTTGTTAATGATATAGAAACTAGAGAATGCCTCCAATGAAATCCACACCCACAACCATATCGCAAGAGGAGGTCGACAGACTGATACAAATGAATGAAGCGCTAATTGAAGCACTGAAAAACTCTAAGAAAGCATCGGTAGTGGACGCAGCAAAGATGAGCTCACTGATATCTCGTCACATGCCTACCAAGTATAATGGGCTAGGTGAGCCATCACTATTTGGGGACTGGTGCCGGGAATTCGACAACCTATTCGAGTTGTTAAATTGCCAACCGAACTGCAAGTGGATTAGGCGGCCTATTACCTGAAAGGAAAGGTGGGGTTATGGTGGAGCCAGAATAAGGAAGCTATCAAGGATGACTACAAGGAGATGGGTGAGGTCTACATTCCTTGGTTAAACTTCAAAACGATGCTGAGGAACACATTTATACCTGAACATCTTCAAAGTAGGACGAGGGCTGAGTTTGACACATTTAAGATGATGGAGAAGATGACAGTTGAGGAGTACCATAACCGTTTCATGGAGCTATCTAAATATGTGAGTGACCTAAATATGGGGCCTGAGATTTTGGCGGTGAAATTTGATAGGAGGCTATCGACGGAAATCAAGAAGAGGCTCGTAGCTAGAGAGACAAACACGGTAGAGGTGTACCAGAGAGCCGGTCATGTTGAGAGGATAACAGATATGTTGAAGAAGGAGAAGAAAGAAAAGGGAGAATAGAGGAAGGCCGAAACTGTGAGCGAGGGTGGAGCAACCAGTAAGAAGCCATATTACACTCAACACCGATCATATTCGGCCGGAGGAGGTAGTTACGGGAAGGGAAATCAGAACCAGAGGTTCACCCCCATCGTGGAAGTGTTACAATTGCCAAAATATGGGTTATCGAGCTTTTGAGTGCAGGAGTGTACTGCGGAACGGGAATGGGGGTGGAGTTCAAAGTGTTTATCGCACTCCAGCGCCGAGTTATGCGAGTAACATATTCTTAGGCCAATACAACAATCGGAGGGGTTACAGTAACTATAATAGCAACCAGAACCATTACAATGGTAATCAGAATTACGGTGGTGGATCATACCAAAAGTCAAACAATGGTAGAAATAAGGGAGAAGAAGGAGAGCGCGGGTTTGAACATTAGATCATCGCAATTCGTATTTCCGTATTCGTAAGTATCCTAATCATTTTTTTAAAAAATCGTTGAGTCGTAATTAGACAATAAGAACGAACCCTAATTGTGATATATATTACTCATTCATTCATTCGATCCATCGTTCCTTTGTACTATAATTGATTGTATGTATGATTATTGTTAATTAGGGCACGGATTCGTAGAGGAGCGGTTTTAGATCTTTGCTTATTACTTTGATTGCAAAATTGTTACAGTCAGGGATACCATACTCATCCTTGTTATTGTATATGTTCATATGGGATTCGTGTTGTTGAGTATTGCATCGAAGAAGGAGCGAAAGGCAGCCTATCTAACGACGTGTCTATAGACCCGTGTATGGTTGTCGATCGACATTCAGTGTGTGTCGATCGACAGTGGTATGGGGAGTCGTTAGACAGTCAGTCTTGTGTGATCAATTGGTTGGTTATACGAGTTACAGTGGTTGGTATTGAAGTTTAATTATTATGAAATGTTAAGTATATTTTATGCATTTTAATGTGTTACCGTTACATGGTTATTGAGGCGTGGTGAAAGGGAGATGCGCCATTATATATTTGTGTTGTGGGCACGGTGCCAGTGAGTGTGCCAGTGAGTTGTGATGTGATTGGTACGGTGCCAGGGAGTGTACCATTGGTATGAGCACTGTGAGATCCCATGAGAAATCTGAATCTTTTAAAATTAATTAATAATTGGAGTCACCAGTAGGTTTTATAAAAAAACGTACAAAAACAATTTTAACGGAAAAGCCCCTTTTGATCCCTGATAGGGGACTGATCCGTCACTCCGGTCTGAACCAAAGATTGCGGATTCGGGGGTAAAGGTATGGTCAGGGAAGGTGTTAGGCACCCGGACCGCCCATCAAACTGACGGCCTCTACTATTTATTTGTAATATTATATATTTGACGATTTAAACAAAAGAAAACGTTTTTAAAACAATTTTATACAAATTATTTACAAACAACAAAAGCTAAATTACGATAATATGAGAACTAAAGAGTAGATATGACACCCTCAGGCCTACCTGGATACGGCGTTTCGACAATTAGCTTACTCGAACTGACTTTAGGGCGTCTTTATGCTCAAAATAGGATGGATGTATGTATGTGAAGGTATTCTGGGAAGGTAGTATTTTGTATGGAATAGTATTTTTTTTGTGTAGATTTTTCTGTGAATTTTCTGTGTCTAAATAAGAGTGTAAATGGGAGTATTTATACTAGTTAGGACAGGAGTGTTAGACGAGAATTGTAAAACAACTGGAATTGTCGTAAGATAGAATTAACACTCAGATGTCTATCTTATTGCATTCGTCTGCCTTTGCAATTGTACTGCATGTAGTATTGTAGCACTAATACTCCTATGATATTGTCAAGTCTACTCATATTGGACTTCTATTTCTATCCCAACCCACGTGCTAACATATGGCAATAACATTTGTTTTTTTTCTTCCGTAAACACAATTGGGCCTTTCATACCGTGCTGCAATTTTAATCATGTTGCTCGTATGGTCCGCTGGAGTGTGTAGGCAGTAGGCTTATGGCCTTATTTGTGAGCTTAAGTCTATTTAAAATAAATGTCGTCGTAAGATGCGACTTATGAAGATGTATAACTCCGCATTATTATTTACGGTTTACGCCATTTAATATAAAATACACAAATTGTTAGATGAGACGGTCTTATACTATAAGACCAACCCATTTGACAAAGCCCAAAACAAGAAAAAAAAAAAACTACGGAATGCAAGTTGTATATTCTTGACTCGTTGTAACTGAAGCTCTTCTCTCAACCAAATTATATCACCTCTCCTCCATGTGATCTCCTCCTTACCGGCTTCTGTGAGAAATATCGGTATATTTCATCAAGAAAATTTCGGATTATAACGAAATTATAATTATGAAATTACTAGTCATAAACGAATTGCATAAACAAAAGAATAGAGATTTAGAATTAACCTTTGGTCCTAGAAATTTAGCCTAAGAACAATATCGAAATCGATATTCTCCTAATTGTTGCACCCAAAATGCTTTAAGAAATGCCTCTTTTCTTTGCTAGAATAGATCCCTAATTTCTCATGAATTTTTAGGGTTTGTGTGACGTGAGAATTAGGTTAAAAAGCATAAGATAAATGATCTCCCTTCTTTGCTCTTAAAACCGTCCAAAATGAGATAAAATGGGGAAGATATTTTTCTTCCATTTTATTCTCATATTTCGGTTTCACCAACCACAAAAATAAGGAGAAAAATCTTCTTATTTTTGGTTGGTGTCAAATTGTATATAATGTGTATTATATTAATTGTCAATTATGTCGACATGTATTAATAAGTCCACACTCAACAATTTGTAGTCGATTTATTAATACCGGTCTGTCAACATTTTATTATGACAATTTCGCATAATATATACATGAACTATAAATATAACATATTTACAATTTGCTAATTAAATATAACTAGTTACGTTTAATTACGAATTAACATCTTAATTCGTTTAAGCTAACATTATATACATTAATTAAATATAACAATTTATATTCAATTTACGAATTAACAGTTAATCCGTCTTAGCTAATATTATTTAATTGTATTAAATAATCGTCTCGTCATCACATTGACTAACTGTTTAGTCAAATACATGGACTAACCTTTTAGTCATATAAGGCATCAATGTGATTATATTTCCATACAATCACATCTCTCAAACACATCCTTTAGGTGTGACTTTTAAGGACCAGTTGGTCATCGCCATCAGTATGATAATAACATCAAACTTCTAGCAAGCCAACCATTATTAAGTAACGTTAATCAACTGATAAAATACTAAGTATACCCTTGTGAACCTATAAGAGATTTATATACGTTATCACACTAACTGTGGAGGACACAAGCTCCAACAAACTCCCACTTGTCCTAACAAGTGTATGTGCGATAACCGATTCTCATATCCTAAAATTTCTCCTACTCAATGTAAAACAATGTGCAAAATCCGTATACACAAAGGTCGTATTTTATAAGTGATCAATATCAAGAGTGGTTTTCCCGACTAGAGAGTAACTTAACTGATAAACGAATCATCATTCGAGCATGGCCATGCATTTCAGTTACAACTCCTCGAGTGGCCCTGAGAAATAACTAAACCTGATAAAGGTTGGATATTTTCTTCAACTCGAATCCCCTGAGATATAAGCACAAAAAGTATGAAATGATCCAGTGAAAATATGCTTAGCCTCCTGTTACGGTCGACCATGAGAAAGAAACCAAAGTCACCCAAAAACTGCCTTAATCTCAAGAGACAGTCGATAGTCAAAAGAATCGACTCTAGGAACACAATGGACGTCCAATCCACGACCTGGCACCAAATGTTTTTAAACATTTAGGACTCCATTACGTTGTCACAATTGTCCTACGAGGTATCGTTATAACTCGCATCTGTGATCGATCAGCCAACCGTTTGACTTATGGCTCGTTGAACCCACCATCAATCAACTTCACAAAATAATAGCCAGAGTTATCAGCTCATGTAGGCGATTAGGGACCAAAACAAATATAATGTAATTCAGTTCACTTTGTGGCGTTCAATGTTGTCGTACAATCCACATGAAAAACAAAATATGAAATAATACGATGAAGTTATAAATTGCATATGGAAAAAGAAAATGTATCGAATCCATAAGCAACTAGTACAACTCAGGAACACGTTTAATTCCCATGGAAATAATGTGCCCTTCATGCTTATCATATTTCAAAGGTTTAGTGAGAGGGTCCGCGATGTTGTCATCCGAAGCAATCTTGTCAATCACTATCTCCTCTTGCTCCACGTAATCACGGATCAGGTGAGCCTTCTGATGTACATGTCTAGACTTGTTGCTAGACTTAGGCTCCTTAGCCTGGAAGATGGCACCTCTTTTGTCACAATAGATAGTGATTAGGTCATTCGGACTAGGAACTATGGTTAGTCCTTGTAAGAATTGACGCATCCATATAGCTTCTTTTGCTGCTTCTGAAGCGGCATAGTACTCGGATTCAGTAGTAGAATCTGCTACAACATTCTGTTTGGAACTCTTCCAGCTAACCGCAGCACCATTAAGAGTAAAGACGAATCCAGACTGAGATTTCGAATCATCTCGATCGGTTTGGAAGGTAGTATCTGCGTAACCGATTGCGCATAGCTTAGTACCTCCTCCATAAGTCAATACCCAATCCTTAGTCCTCCGTAGGTACTTAAGGATGTTTTTAACAGCTATCCAGTGCGTTTCACCTGGATTGCCTTGGTACCGACTCGTCATACTCAATGCATATGCCACGTCTGGACGTGTGCATATCATAGCATACATGATTGATCCTATGGCTGATGCATAAGGAACACGACTCATGCGCTCAATCCCTTCAGGTGTCTTGGGTGACTGAGACTTGCTCAAATGCATCCCAGACGTCATTGGAAGGTTCCCCTTCTTGGAGTTGGTCATGCTCAACCTTTTAAGAATCTTATCTAAATAAGACTCCTGACTCAATGATAGCATCCGTCGTGATCTATCTCAATAGATACGGATTCCCAATATGCGTTGTGCCTCACCCAGATCTTTCATCTGGAAATGGTTCTTCAACCATCCTTTTACCGAAGATAAGAGAGGAATGTCATTCTCAATCAAGAGTATGTCATCGACATACAATATCAAGAAAGCAATCTTACTCCCACTCGACTTGACATATAAGCATGGTTCCTCGACCGATCGAGTGAAACCATACTCTTTTATCACCTGGTCGAAACGATGATTCCAACTCCGAGAAGCTTCCTTAAGTCCATAAATGGAACGCTTAAGCTTGCACACTTTCTTAGGATTTTCAGGATCTATGAAACCTTCGGGTTGTACCATGTACAATTCCTCCTCCAAATAACCGTTTAAGAAGGCGGTTTTCACATCCATTTGCCAAATTTCATAGTCATGAAAAGCGGCAATCGCTAAGATTATCCGAATGGAACGCAGCATAACTACGGGTGCAAAAATTTCATCATAATGCAATCCGTGCACTTGAGTGAAACCTTTTGCCACTAGTCGTGCCTTATAGGTATCTGGTTGCCCGTCTACAGAATGTTTTATTTTGTAAATCCATTTGCACTGAAGAGGTCGTACCTTGTTAGGTAAATCAACAAGATCCCATACGTCATTCTCATACATGGAGTCCATCTCGGATTGCATGGCTTCAAGCCATAGCTTAGAGTCGGAATAGGTCATGGCACCTTTATAGGTAGCGGGTTCATTACTCTCTTGGAGTATAACGTCATTTTCCTCGACCATACCAATGTATCTGTCTGGAGGATTAAAGACTCTACCCGACCTCCTAGGTTCTTGAGGAATATTAACCGTATCATCAGTTGAAAGAACAACTTCCTCCATCTGTTCCTCGGTTGTTGGTTCTTGAATCTCCGACAGCTCGAAGGTTCTATTACTTGACTTGTTCTCGAGAAATTCTTTCTCTAAGAACTTCGCACTAGCCGCAACAAAACTCGATGTTCGGTAGGCGAATAGAAGTAATGACCAAACATTCCTTTTGGATAACCAATAAAGTATGTCTTGACCGATCGCGGGCCGAGCTTATCCTCGTGTCTCCACTTGACATAAGCCTCGCAGCCCCAAACCCGAATAAAGGACAAGTTAGGGACCGTTCCCTTCCACATTTCATATGGAGTCTTGTCGATAGTTTTAGACGGACTTCGGTTAAGTATAAGAGCAGCTGACAAAAGAGCAAAACCCCATAATGAATCAGGTACTACCGTGTGACTCATCATGGATCGAACCATATCAAGTAATGTTCGATTTATCCGTTCGGAAACACCATTTAATTGAAGTGTTCCAGGTGGAGTTAACTGTAAAACTATTCCACAGTCTTTAAGGTGTTGTTCAAACTCATTTGAAAGATATTCGCCACCCCGATCTGAACGGAGTGATTTAACCTTTCTTCCCAGTTGGTTCTCAACCTTATTCTGGTATTCCTTGAATTTTTCAAAGGACTCACTTTTATGCTTCATTAAGTAGACATATCTGTATCTACTTAAATCGTCCGTGAAAGTGATAAAATATCTATAGCCATCTCTTGCGGTGATTGACATAGGTCCACATACATCAGGATGTATGAGTCCTAATAGGTCACTAGCGCGCATTCCAACACCTTTGAAGGAAATTCAAGTCATTTTGCCGATAAGACATGATTCACACGTGCCAAATGTAGAGAAATCAAATGTCGGAATAGTCCCATTCTCAATGAGTTTCTTTACACGTTTTTCATTTATGTGCCCATTCGACAATGCCATAGATAAGTTTGATCTTTGTCACCAACCTTTAATTTCTTATTATTCACATGTAATATATATGTGGTCTGATCTAAGATATAAATTACATTCATGGAAACTGCTTTGCCATAAACCATATCATTAAAAGAGAAAATACAACTATTGTCCTTTATTGAAAATGAAAAACCGTCTTTATCAAGTACGGAAACAGAAATAATATTCTTAGATAAACTGGTTACATAGTAACAGTTATATAAATATAACTCAAAACCACTAGAGGGAGCCTGGATTACTTATGTTCCCATTGAGACCTGCAGCAACTCGTGCTCCATTCCCGACTCGCAGTCCACATCACCCTTTGCGAGGGGTTTGATGTTTTTAGGCCCTGCAAATGATTACACAGATGAGAACCACAACCAGTATCAAGTACCCAAGTTCCGAAACTTGCATGGTTAATCTCAATCATATGAATATAAGATGACATACCAATAGGAGTGACGCGGCCTGCTTTTATGTCCTCACGGTACACGGGACAGTTTCTCCTCCAATGTCCAGTCTTGTGACAATGGTGGCATTCAACGTTACCGTCCTTGCTCTTTGCCTTGCCTTGTGAGCCACTAGTCTCACCAGGCCCACTCTTACCGTTTCCTGACTTTTTAAACTTTGGCTTTCCTACAGTTAGGTTGCCATGAGCTTTGCCCTTACCCTTATGCTTGTCGGAAATCATGAGAACATCTTGCTTCATGCTCCCACTCAATTTCATATCCTTCTCGGTCTGTACGGGAAATGAGTGTAGCTCATGAGGACTTTTCTTCATGTCATTCATGTAGTAATTTGCCCTGAAGAGGGCAAAACCATCATGAAGTGAATGAAGCATACGGTCAATGACTATGCTCTCACTGATTTTGCAATCAAGTGCCTCTAGTTTCTCGACATTCTCAATCATGTTAAGAATGTGTGGGCTAACCGGTTGGCCCTTCTGGAGTTTCGCATCAAAGAAGCGACAGGTATGCTCATAAGTAACGATTCTCGGTGCTTTTGAGAACTCATTAGTGAGCATGGTGAAAATCTTGTTTGCACCTTGGGCAATGAAGCGTCTTTGCAAATTGGTTTCCATTGCAAAAAAGAGTACGTTCTTTATCGCACCCGCTTCCATAACGAAGTCACTAAAAGCAATTGACTCGTTAGCTCTTGCATTGGGTCCTGGGTTTGGCGGTATTGGCTCAGTTAAGTACTTGAGCTTACCGTCAGCAATGGCAGCATTCCGTAATGATGCCTCCCAGTCCGCAAAGTTGGACCCGTCATTCTTCAGTCGTGTGAACTGATTCATGTGGTCCATGAAAGCTTTTAGACAGGACTCGCGTCCAAGTGTGGCACTTTGCATAGGGATATCATTATTTCCAGCCATTTGTTGTAAGCAGTATTATCAATATAAAACGAATTCTACACTGTGAAAAGAAGAATAAAAAAAATAATAAGCATACTCATCGTTACGATTTAAGTCTAATGCAAAACTGTTATGAGCGAAGATTCAAGCATTTATACAATTAACCTCCCTCAAGAATTATATAAATGATCCCAAGACTCAATTATCTGTAAATTGATAAGCCAACCTCTTGGCTAATTCTACTGTTAGAATTCTTGGTTGATAAATTTCTGTAAATTCTATCTTTAGTCCATCATAATCACGAGAAACTTTTCGGATTATAATGTTGAGGTAAAATAAGTCAACACAAACTACTTACCCAACGTAGAAGGGGTCACATGGAGAGTAAGGTCCTATATGCCTACCGACGAAGAAGGGATTCATAGTTGTTTGCCCTTATAAAGACTAGTCTCAATTTTAGTTTTAGAAGAAGATCCCATCAACTTTATTTTAATTCATTTTAAGTGAACTAATATCTAGCATGCGAGAATGAATAAACTAAGATGATGGCTTAAAATTGTGTGACATCTGTATGTCTATGAAAACTAACATCCAAACTATATGAGTCAATTTTCATGCATTTAAGTAGTAGGTGGTTTGGTTTAGGCGGAATATGATGCACTAATTATCATGCGAATGAAAAGCAACGAGAATGGAAAAACGTAAAACAAAATAAAGTCCTAGTATGGCCTATCTACCAAAATGAACATAAATACAACTTTGGAATCCTTCCTAGGACCCGAGAAGCTTGTCTTGATGTTCCATCTTGGTCCATGTAGCGGCAGTGAGCAATCGAATCTCCATCTTTAGTCTTCTCAAAATTACAATTAAAATTACAAAATAAACCTATTTACATTCTAATTTCAAAAACATAATACTAAAGAAAACCAAAAGGAGATTCGAGATCTCAAAATTACATTAAAATTATGTTTCCATCATTACGAAAACATAATTAACTAAGGCCACACTAGGTAATACAAAATTACAACCGATTGCAAAAAAAAAAAAAAAACGTAAATTAAACCATTCAACAATTCATACAACTAAATAAAAATGCATCAACTATAAATTAATCATTCAAGACATAATTCCTTAATTATGTAGAGTAATTTATCCAAACCACCTATTTAAATGATCAAATTATGTGACAATTCCTCAATTACTCACAATAATTCCAATCTTAATTCACATTAACCTATAATATGAATTAATCCAAACATTATTTTAAACCTCTTTAAAATAATAGGGTATCTAAAATTTGTGAACCTTTTCACAACAAACAATCATACATTTTAAATTTAATGTATAATTATTATTGGCCAAAAACTATCATTTTTTTTATTGCTCTCGGCTTTTCAAAAACAAAAAAAAAACAGTTTTTTTTTCTTTTTCTCTAATGCACTCGGCATTTTGCCCTAAAAACAAAAAAAAAAACAGATTTTTTTTTCTTTTTAAAAACTCACGGCTTTCAGCTGGTTTTTCTTGCTTTTCTCGAAAAAAAAAACTTTTAATGTGGACAAAAAGTTTAATGTTGCTAATATAACAAGATCGGCATAAACATCATCTTTTAATTTAAACATAGATTCAAACTTGATGATTCAATTTAACCTCTTAAAATGAATATCCAAATTATGATTAAATCGATTATCCGTATATTTGATTCATCACAATTGATTTGAACGTGATTAAATTAACTTGTATGCCAAAACTATATAGCAAAAACAAATCATCAACAATAAAAAAAAAACAATTTCCATTTCCATTTTAATTTAATTCTTATTAAATCAAAACATCTACAAATTTATCATATTATCATCTTAACTTATTAAAACAACAATATCAATAAATCAAATGGAAACAAAACATCAAAACAAAAAAATTCATCTCGGCAATTTTTTTTTTTATTCGGCCGAAATAATTTTTTTTCAAAATTTTTTTGTTTAAATTCTCTTATGGAAAACATATAAAATAATTCGTGGCCTATGCTCTGATACCACTTGTGGGAAATATCGGTATATTTCATCAAGAAAATTTCGGATTATAATGAAATTATAATTATGAAATTACTAGTCATAAACGAATTGCATAAACAAAAGAATAGAGATTTAGAATTAACCTTTGGTCCTAGCAATTTGGCCTAAGAACAATATCGAAATCGATATTCTCCTAATTGTTGCACCAAAAATACTTTAAGAAATGCCTCTTTTCTTTGCTAGAATAGATCCCTAATTTCTTATGAATTTTTAGGGTTTGTGTGATGTGAGAATTAGGTCAAAAAGCATAAGAGAAATGATCTCTCTTCTTTGCTCTTAAAACCGTCCAAAATGAGATAAAATAGGGAAGATATTTTTCTTCCCTTTTATTCTCATATGTCGGTTTCACCAACCACAAAAATAAGGAGAAAAATCTTCTTATTTTTGGTTGGTCTCAAATTGTATATAATGTGTATTATATTAATTGTCAATTATGTCGACATGTATTAATAAGTCCACACTCAATAATTTGTAGTCGATTTATTAATACCGGTCTGTCAACATTTTATTATGACAATTTCGCATAATATATACATGAACTATAAATATAACATATTTAAAATTTGCTATTAAATATAACTGGTTACGTTTAATTACGAATTAACATCTTAATTCGTTTAAGCTAACATTATATACATTAATTAAATATAACAGTTTATATTCAATTTACGAATTAACAGTTAATCCGTCTCAGCTAATATTATTTAATTGTATTAAATAATCGTCTCATCATCACATTGACTAACTGTTTAGTCAAATACATGGACTAACCTTTTAGTCATATAAGGCATCAATGTGATTGTATTTCCATACAATCACATCTCTCAAACACATCCTTTAGGTGTGACTTTTAGGGACCAGTTGTGTGGGATTTATCTGTATGCATCCCTTTAATTTAAGGATTATAACGAATCATAAAGTGATGAATACTAGTCATAAAATTAAATTGCATAAACAAAAACATAAAGGATTAAGAAATACCCTTCGGTCCTAGCAAAAACGGCCTAAGAACAATATCAAAGTTGATATTCGCCTATCAGTTGCACCCAAGACGATATGAGAAATGCCCTTTGATTATGCTAGAATCGATCCAAAAGTTAACTGATTAATTTTAGGTTTTTGTGTTTTTCCGATGAGAGGAGGCAAGGTTAAGTTAGGGCAAAAATTAGGTTAGAATGAATTCACCCATCTCACCCTCTTAAACCGTGTATGAGTGTGGATTAGAGTGGATTTTTCATACTCTAATTTCCGGCCCAATTACCGAAACAATAAGGAGTTTTTAATTCCTTATTTTCGGTTTCCAAAAATGTAAAAATGTGTTAAATATAAATTGTCATCTAGTGAGGATCGAACCCATGACCTCTTGGTTTGAGTACCCTCAGTATTACCACTATGACACATTCATCTTGTTGACATTAAATATAACCGATTACATTTAATTACGAATTAACATATTAATTCGTCCAAGCTAACATTACATACATTTAATTAAATATAACTTATTATATTCAATTTACGAATTGACAGTTAATTCGTCTCAACTAATATTATTTAATCTTTATTAAATAATTGTCTCATCAACACATTGACTAACTGTTTAGTCATATAAGGCATCAATGTGATTATATTTCTATAACCACATCTCCCAAACACATCCTATAGGTGTGACCTTTAGGGACCAGTTGATCACCGCCATCTGTATGATAATAACGTCAAACTTTCTAGCAAGCCAACCGTTATTAGGTAATCGTTAATCAACTGATTAAAATACGAAGTATACCCTTGTGAACCTGTAAGAGATTTACAATTGTTATCACACTAATTTGTGGAGGACACAAGCTCCAACAAACTCCCACTTGTCCTCACAAGTGTATGTGCGATAACCGATTCTCATATCCTAAAATTTCTCCCACTCAATGTAAAACAATTTGCAAAATCCGTATTCGCAAAGGTCGTATTTTACAAGCGATCATCATCAAGAGTGGTTTCCCCGACTAGAGAGTAATTTAACTGATAAACGAATCAACATTTGAGCATGGCCATGCATTTCAGTTACAACTCCTCGAGTGGCCCTGAGAAATAACTATACCTGATAAGGGTTGGATATTTTCCTCAACTCGAATCCTGCAGATGTAAGCACAGTATGAAATGACCCAGAAAAAATCTACTTAGCCTCCAGTTACGGCAGACCGTGAGAAAGAAACCAAAGTCACCCAAAAACTGCCTTAATCTCAAGAGACAGTCAATATTCAAAAGAATCGACTCTAGGAACACAATGGATGTCCTATCCACGACCTGGCACCGAATGTTTTTAAACATTTAGGACTCCATTACATTGTCACAAAATTTTTTTTCCTACGAGGTATCATTATAATCTCGCATTTGTGATCGATCAGTCAATAGTTTGACTTATGGCTCGTTGAACCCACCATCAATCGACTGCACAATATAATAGCCGGAGTTATCAGCTCACATTGGCGATTACGGACCAAATAAATATAATGTAATTCAGTTCACTTTGTGGCGTTCAATGTTGTCAGTACAATCCACATGAAAAACAAAATATTATTATAAAACGATGAAGTTATAAATAGTATATGAAAAAGATAATGTATCAAATCCATAATCTACTACTACAACTCAGGAACACGTTTAAGTCCCATGGAAATAACGTGCCCTTCATGCTTATCAAAATTCAACGGTTTAGTGAGAGGGTCTGCGATGTTATCATCCGTCGCAATCTTGTCAATCACTATCTCTTCTTGCTCCACGTAATCATGGATCAGGTGAGCTTTCCGATGTACATGTCTAGATTTGTTGCTAGACTTTGGCTCCTTAGCCTGGAAGATGGCACCTCTATTGTCACAATAGATGGTGATAGGGTCATTCGAACTAGGAACTATCGTAAGTCCTTGTAAGAATTGACGCATCCATATCGCTTCCTTTGCAGCTTCCGAAGCGGCATAGTCCTCAGATTCAGTAGTAGAATCTGCTACAACACTCTGTTTGGAACTCTTCCAGGTGACCGCAACACCATTAAGAGTGAAGACGAACCCGGACTGAGATTTTGAATCATCTCGATCCATTTGGAAGCTAGCATCTGCGTAACTGATTGCGCATAGCTTAGTATCGCCTCCATGAGTCAATACCCTATCCTTAGTCCTCTGTAGGTACTTGAGGATATTTTTAACAGCTATCCAGTGTGTTTCACCTGGATTCTTTTGGTACCGACTCGTCATACTCAATGCATATGCCACGTCTGGACGTGTGCATATCTTGGCATACATGATTGATCCTATTGTAGATGCATAAGGAACATGACTCATGCGCTCAATCCCTTCAGGCGTCGTGGGTGACTGAGACTTGCTCAACTGCATCCCATACGTCATTGGAAGGTTCCCCTTCTTGGAGTTGGTCATGCTGAACTTCTCAAGAATCTTATCCAAATAAGACACTTGACTAAGTGATAACGTCCGTCGTGATCTATCTCGGTAGATGCGGATTCCCAAAATGCGCTGTGCCTCACCCAGATCTTTCATCTGGAAATGGTTATTCAACCATCCTTTAACCGAAGATAGGAGAGTAATGTCATTCCCAATCAAGAGTATGTCATCGACATACAATATCAAGAAAACAATCTTGCTCCCACTCGACTTGATGTATAAGCATGGTTCCTCGACCGGTCGAGTGAAACCATAATCTTTTATCACCTGGTCGAAACGATGATTCCAACTCCGAGAAGCTTGCTTAAGTCCATAAATGGAACGCTTAAGCTTGCAAACTTTCTTAGGATGTTCAGGATCTATGAAACCTTCGGGTTGCACCATGTACAACTCTTCCTCCAAATAACCGTTTAAGAAGGCGGTTTTCACATCCATTTGCCAAATTTCATAATCATAAAAAGCGGCAATCGCTAAGATTATCCGAATGGAACGTAACATAACTACAGGTGCAAAAATTTCATCATAATGCAATTTGTGCACTTGAGTGAAACCTTTTGCCACAAGTCGTGCCTTATAGGTATCTGGTTGCCTTCTACATAATGCTTTATTTTGTAAAGCCATTTGCACTGTAGAGGTTTTACCTTAATAGGTAAATCAACTAGATCCTATACGTTATTCTCATACATGGAGTCCATCTCGGATTGCATGGCTTCGAGCCATAGCTTTGAGTCGGAACAGGCCATAGCACCTTTATAGGTTGCGGGTTCATTACTTTCTAGAAGTAAAACGTCATTCTCCTCGATCATACCAATGTGTCTGTCCGGAGGATTAGAGACTCTACCTGACCTCCTGGGTTCCTCAGGAATATTAACCGTATCATCAGTTGGAGGAACAACTTCCTCCATCCGTTCCTCGGTTGTTGGTTCTGGAATCTCCGACAGCTCGAAGGTTCTATTACTCGTCTTGTTCTCGAGAAATTATTTCTCTAAGAACGTCGCACTAGCCGCAACAAAAACTTGATGTTCGGTAGGCGAATAGAAGTAATGACCAAATGTTCCTTTTGGATAACCTATAAAGTATGTCTTGACCGATCGCGGGCCAAGATTATCCTCGTGTCTCCACTTGACATAAGCCTCACAGCCCCAAACCCGAATAAAGGACAAGTTAGGGACCGTTCCCATCCACATTTCATATGGAGTCTTGTCGACAGCTTTTGTCGGACTTCGGTTAAGTATAAGAGCGGCTGACAAAAGAGCAAAACCCCATAATGAATCAGGCAATACCGTGTGACTCATCATGGATCGAACCATATCAAGTAAGGTTCGATTTCTCTGTTCGGACACACCATTCAATTGAGGTGTTCCAGGTGGAGTTAACTGCAAAACGATTCCCTGATCTTTCGGTGTTGATCAAACTCATTTGAAAGATATTCGCCACCCCGATCTGAATGGAGTGCTTTAACCTTTCTACCCAGTTGGTTCT
Organism: Silene latifolia; assembly: GCF_048544455.1. Taxonomy (NCBI): domain Eukaryota; kingdom Viridiplantae; phylum Streptophyta; class Magnoliopsida; order Caryophyllales; family Caryophyllaceae; genus Silene; species Silene latifolia. The sequence goes on from NC_133538.1 coordinate 145,282,532, forward strand.
GTACCCTGTTCTGGTATTCCTTGAATTTCTCAAAGGACTCACTTTTATGCTTCATTAAGTAGACATATCCGTATCTACTTAAATCGTCCGTGAAAGTGATAAAATATCTATAGCCATCTCTAGCGGTAATTGACATAGGTCCACATACGTCCGTATGTATGAGTCCTAATAGGTCACTAGCGCGCATTCCAACACCTTTGAAGGAAATTCGAGTCATCTTGCCAATGAGACATGATTCACACGTGCCATATGTAGAAAAATCGAATGCGGGAAAGTCCCATTATCGACGAGTTTCTTCACGCATTTTTTATTTATGTGTCCCATTCGACAATGCCATAGATAGGTTTGATCTTTGTCACCAACCTTTAATTTCTTATTATTCACGTGTAATACTTCCGTGGTTTGGTCTAAGATGTAAATTCCATTCATGGAAACTGCTTTGCCATAAATCATTTCATTGAAAGAGAAAATACAGCTATTATCCTTTATTGAAAATGCAAAACCGTCTTTAGCAAGTACGGAAACTGAAATAATATTCTTAGATAAACTGGGTACATAGTGTGATTATATAAAAATAACTCAAAACCACTAGGGAGTTGGATTACGTATGTTCCCTTCGAGACAATGACAACTCGTGCTCCATTCCCGACTCGCAGTCCACATCACCTTTTTCGAGAGGTATGATGTTCTTTAAGCCCTGCAAATGATTACACAGATGAGAACCACAACCAGTATCTAGTACCCAAGTTCCGAAACTTGCATGGTTAATCTCAATCATATGAATATAAGATGACATACCAACAGGAACGACGCGGCCTGCTTTGATGTCCTCACGGTACACGGGACAATTCCTCCTCCAATGTCCAGTCTTGTGACAATGGTGGCACTCAATGTCACTGATGTGGCTAAAGTCGTATCACCAAACCAAAGTAAATCTATCTCAGGACTAACAAGAATAGCTAGCAGTAAGACAGGTATCGAATCCACAGGGAGGCGGTAAAAGCTAAGTCTGTAAGTATTTAAGCTGTCTAAAAGTAACCGATTTCTGGGGGTTTGTTTTGTTTTGATCTAATAAACTAATTGCAAGTAATTAAATGAAGGTTTTAACGATAATATTAATGGTCTAGGACTTCCGGTTCACTAGGTCAATTATTTGGGGATTATTAATCAATTGCTAAATCTATCAAGCTGTTTAAGGTCATAAGATCGGTCGACTGAATTATGCCTTTTAGATCGATTCTAACATGCGGTCGCTATAATTAGATACAATCTATTTGATTATCGCAGCCTATATTAATTCTAACCCGGTCGGCGATAGGATCAATTCGCTACACTAATTAATAACTCAGGCCTCAAGTTAATTAATTAGAAGAAGTACAATAATCAAACAACAACTTAAGCGATATCAATAGCAATTAATCAATTTTCCCTTTTAATTAACCTAGATCCCCTTCATCCTAGATGAGGAGATTAGCTACTCATGATGATAAAAAAACAACAATGATTCATAATGAAAACATGATTGAAAGCATAGAACAATAATTGATGAACATAAAACAATGAACGATTAATTAATGAGGAAAGATTAGTACCGTCACAAGGAAGAAATTAGGGTTCTAAGAAAGTATCCAACAGTATGAAGGTAAAATAAAACGTAGTCTAACAATAAAATACGAGTTTCTAATTTATAACCAAAGATAATCGTTTTAGGAAAGTCCGGAAATAACTCTGCCAGAGAGGATCCTCGATCGATCCAGAGGTGACTCGATCGAGGATCTTGCTTCACAGGCTATTTCTTCTCTTCTTTCTCTTCTAGCCTTCGTGCTTCCTCGTTTATCGTTCCATGCTTTGTGTATTCTACTATGCCGTCTCCGCCATGCTAATCTTAGCTTGATCATACTCATGACGAGTGATTTCTGCATCAAAACACAAAATAGCGGCAGTATCGACAATTCATTGAAATAAGGCATATAAATGATATAATAGGCACGAAACGGTATGTAAAATGGTATAAAGGGAGCTATAAAAGTATGTATAGAAGTGATACATCAAACTCCCCCAAACCAAACCTTTGCTTGTCCTCAAGCAAAGCAATCAGGCCAAACAAAGAACAGCAAACATATGGTGAATGAATAACTCAGAGCAAATGTCTAGGCACATACAAATCCCAGCTGTCCACATCTATAACAAAGTAATGACCAAAGTTGTGCTAATAAAACAAATTCAAAAGCACGGGTAATATACTAACGCAGCTCTTACTCAAGATGTGATATGATATCGAGACTCAGCCAAATACTTTTCAACCTTGCAAGACAATTTTGTTGGATTCTCGCGGTTTCACTCAGGCACTCATAAGGGGTGAGATATATGTAAGATAGAAAGAAATAAGACTCTCACTCAACTTATGAAATATGCATGCAATCTAATGTGATAAGAGATTCTCCAACTAGTACGCATTCACGAAACAGACCAAGTACATGTATCTAGGACAGAAAGATGGTAAAGTGGCATGGGTATAGAAGTGGCTTGTGCATAAGCACGTATGGGTATGTGAGGCTCAGACGGTAGTCGCTGCGCTAGACCAATAGCCAAATCTAATAAGAAATAAAACAATCATCCAACTAGAGAAATAATCTCAACTTTGACAACATATGAGAGAAATGAAAAGGCTCTCCAAATGTGCATTAGACTCCAGTAATTACCACACACGACCTCCTAACAAAACTCAATGAAGCAAACATTTTTCTTCTTTTTTGTTTTTTCTTTTCTTCTTCTTTTTTCTGAATTTTTCGAAACTTTTTTTTTTTTCGTTCTCTTTTTTTCTTTTTTTTCCTTTGCTTCATAATACTTCTCTTTTCAACATAAGAGGTCACACAATTGCTACAAAAAGATAGCTACTACCCACATGACAATAAAAGTCCCAACCCAACCAAAGTAGCTATAACAATAAGGACTCAAGCAACTGCGACTGTCCCGAAAAAGGTAGGCAAATTCTGGAATGTAGCTAAGAAATAGGATATAAAATGGCTACATGGTTCAAACGGGCTAACAAAAAATGGGTGATGTAAGGCTTATTTGAACAAAAAGAACCGCCTATCCTCATGTACTTAATCATATGAACGCGCAAAAGCTAAGAAACTAATGTCACACTTATGCAGTTTGATATTACATATTCCACAAGGAGACCACACTCATCAGCCTAAATAACAATGAGACCGGTTTATTAATGTTCCCGGCCTAGGAAGCTCTAAAGACCTTAGAAATTTAAGTGGTTTACCAACAAAATAAAGTCAAGTCTACTCGGCATAAGGCATATTGTGACAGACAAGACTTGAGTAAAGAGCTTTGTTCATCATAGCTAACAGGTCAAAACAATGTACATGGACAACTAGATGAGACTCAAATGCAAAGACAAAGCAAATTATCATCATTGCTATACAATTCACCAAGACTCGACTCAAAATAAATAAAAGTAAATAAAAGCATGTTTTTGTATTTTATAATTTTTCAATTTTTTTTTTTGAATTTTTGAATTTTGTCTCACACAATATTAAATAAAAGCACACAACAGAAATAAACACACTCCCCCAAACCTAAATGTCACAGTGTCCTCATTGTGACGCCTACAACATAGCAATCACACAAAAATCCAGCAACCTATAGGACACTATAAACAAAGGGAAAAGGGTAAAAAGAAATGCAATAAAATAAGGCAAGAAAGATAATACCAGTTGTAATGCAGTAGCCTCCCCCAAACCTGCTGGAAAGAGAGGGATGTAGTGACCAGCTGTCACTATTGGGCTCCATCAGTATCATCAAAATCATCGATCTCGGCATACAGGGACATCAGCTCAGGATTAGGAATGGGACTACGACCTCGACCACGAGTGGCTCTCCTAACATGGCCTCTACCACGGCCACCTCCTCCTGGAACAACAGCAGCGGAAGTAGAGGCACTAAACTGACCAAATGGTCCTCTCTGGGAGCAAGGAACACCGGCGTCCTCATAAAAAAGTAGTAGGCGAGGGGGCGGACTGGAGTGTAAAAGGGACGGCCCAAGGCACCGTAGGCAGTACTAAACTGTCCGAACTCTGTAGGAGTCACTCCATAGAGGTGGAAAAGATGGATGTCATCACCCGGAGTGGTGTTATAGCTAGGTGTCACACCCCGATACTGGCCCCCCGAAGCAAGAGACATGGCCTCCATCTGTTCCCACATCCGTCTCTCTGTCAAAGCAGTGTTGATGCCCTCATGCATCCTCACCTCTCGTGCAATAACTGGATCAAAATGGTAGCCTGAAGCAGCATAGGCTGAAGGAGGTGGAGGAGGAGGCAGCGGTGGAATGAGCCGAGGCGGATGGGTAGTGGGTCGACGTCTCCGCGCGCTGCCGGTAGTGGTAGTAGTACTAGACCCAGGAAAAGTGACCAGAAGGTCCTGAGGAATCAGATAAGTAACGGGTGGGGGTCGCTCCACAGCCGTACTCTCCTCAAGGAGGTCGACAGCAGGTAAACGGGCGCAAGGTAGAAGCATGTATGACTCGCCCTGGACCCTCCAGTAATGGTCCTTCCCATTCTTGATGTCAATATAAGAAATGTCATAACGGAGGTGGTCATCATCAACAAGTGGCTCATGGTCATCCATGGGCTCGTAGGGGTCATCACCCTCAAAATCACAAACGGCCCTAGCTATGTTGGTGACAAGAGCACCACAATCAAGGTTCCCATACCTCCCAATCATCCTATCAAAAGCCGAGCACACAAGAGCAGGGGGAGAGAACTGGAATGTCTCCTCCCGATAAGGATTTAAGTAACTAGCAAGGATTAAGACCTCAATAGTGGAGGTCTTGCTCTTGTCGTGTCGGCCATACAACAAATAGCTCAAAAACCTCAAGAATAAACGAAGACAAACGTGTTGGACGTCCAACAAAGCCATAGCACTGACATCCGCATCCGCATAACCGGTAAACAATGGAAAATATCGAATAGCGGACAACCCACCAACACCATACAAGTCTCCATATGTATGCTTATCTATTCCCAGAATTTATGACAGACGGTCAAAGGTTAAGGACCGTTCTACATTAAGCAATCGAAATTTGATAAGATGATCACTGGGAAAGTAGGTAAATGAGCTCAGAAACTCGAGAGTTAAAGCAGGGTAAGATAATTCATGGAGTGTGAAAAGACCCTGTAACCCTATCTCATTGAACATGCCAAACATAATGTCATCTATCTTCAATGTTCGCAAAATTTTCCTATCCACGCATCGAGTGGAACTCATAGATTTAGTTAACAAATACTCGAACCTGTCCTTTTTTGCTTTGTCACGGAATTCGATGAATGGGTAATCGTCCAAAGGAGACAAGTCATCCTCCGAAGACACAACCTCTTCGGGAATCACCTCGGGTTGCTGAACCGAGGCTCTCCTTTCTCGAGTCCTCTTATTTCCTTGCCTAGAAGTCGACATTGTCTACATAAAAGACAAGTAAACAATCATATTCCAACCATAGCACAAAACAGTCCCGTTTTTTGGTAAATATGGGTCAAAAAATCAATTTTTAAGACTCAAAATCACAATTAAAGCATCCAAAAAGTTAGGGGAACATGAGTATGTATCAAATAATGAAGAATCCAAGCATAAGAACACAATTTCTAACCAATTTAATGCATAATTTCTACCCGGATTTTGAAGAACCCTAATTCCCAAATTAGCAAATTAGGCATGAATTTCAACAATTAAGGGGCTAGAAAGCAAGGAAATAGCAATTGTATACTAGCAATGGAAGATTTAATACAATAAACTCAAGTTATAAGCAAGGAATTTCAGAATTTTCGAGACAAATTAGGCAAATTTCGGGACATACCTGAGCAAAATTAGCTATGAAATCGAGAAAATAAGCACAAGAGATTGATGCAAACACGTAATAAGCAATTAAACACAAGTTTTAAGAGAGATTTGTTGATGAATGATGATGATTGAAGAGAGAAAGAGAAATAGAAGAGGAAGAATGCAGGAAAAAGTGACGAAAATAATAAGGGGATTGAAAGAAGTAATAACAATAAATCATAAAACCGGCTTGAAAATTATCGCGGAACCGGGTTTATTTTGGATCCTCGATCGAGTCGCGCCTGGCTTGATCGAGGAACCAAATTCCTGAATAGCCAACTTTCGATTTAAACTTTTTGAATTTCTGCATAGGTGCCTCGATCGAGTCGCTCCTGGCTCGATCGAGCTGGCTGGATCCTCGATCGAGTCGCATCTGGCTCGATCGAGGAAGTTGGGGTTGGCTTCTTTTTTCGTCATTTGTCACTCATAACTTCAAATTCCGTCAAATTCCTGCAAATAATACTTGAAAGCACATCAAGTACCCTCTCCTCATCTCTCAAAGTTCAAGGAAACATAAAAGCAATAACAAAAACTTAAATTTAAAATCCTAATTACAAACTAATAATTTATAAAATCCGAGCTGCCTCTCGGTAGCGCTGGTTTTTTGCGGTCCCGCACGACCGTAATTCTTCATCAGGAAGAAGAATCAATGGGGAAGAGATCAAGGGCCTCTATTACCCCAACATAAGCACCTTCATAGTAAGTTTTCAAGCGTTGCCCATTCACTTTGAAGGTCTTTTCTGTGTCATAATGCAGTGTAACTGACCCAAATTTGTTCACATCAGTAATAGTGAACGGTCCAGACCATCTACTCTTCAATTTACCTGGAAACAAACTCAAACGAGAGTTAAATAAGAGAACTTTCTCACCAACATGAAATTCCCTTTGCAAGATATGCTTGTCATGCCACTTCTTCGTTCGCTCCTTTTATACTTGAGCACTATCGTAGGCATGCAGTCGAAATTCATCAAGCTCATTCAACTGCATCAGTCGTTTCTCACCCGCCAGTGAGGGATCCATATTCAGCTCTTTTATGGCCCACATAGCCTTGTACTCAAGCTCCACAGGTAAATGACAGGACTTGCCATAGACGAGACGGTAAGGTGAGGTTCCAATCGGCGTTTTGAAGGCAGTACGGTAAGCTCACAAAGTATCATCGAGCTTCCGACTCCAATCCTTTATGTTCTTGCTTACTACCTTTTCCAAGATCTGTTTCAGATCTCTGTTGGAAATCTCTACTTGTCCACTGGTTTGAGGATGATAAGCCAATCATCTGCGGTGTGTAACGCCATATTTCTTCAAGAGAGAATTAAGATGACGCTCATTGAAATGCTCGCCTCCATCACTGATCACTGCGCAAGGCACTCCAAACCGTGGGAAGATAATCTTCTGAAACAACTTAACAACAGATTTAGCATCACAAGTGGGGGTGGCAATTTCCTCCACCCATTTAGAAACATAATCTACAGCTACTAATATGTATTGGTTCCCGAAACATGTAGGGAACGACCCTTGGTAATCAATGCCCCAAACATCAAAAATCTCCACTTCGGAGATTCCAGTTTGAGGCATCTCATGCCTTTGCGAGATATTTCCAGTTCTTTGACAAGCATCACAAGAACGGACAAAGTTAGTAGCATCCTTAAGGATAGTAGGCCAATAAAAACCCGATTGCATTACCTTAGCAAATGTTCGAGAAGGACCATGATGACCACCATAGGAAGAAGAGTGACAATGAGAAAGGATGGCACGTACCTCACCCTCTGGAATACATCGTCTGTAGATACCATCGGCACACTCTCGGAACAGATAGGGCTCGTCCCAGAAGTATCGCTTCACATCATGCATAAATCTCTTCTTCTGCTGATAAGATAAGTCAAGAGAAAGTGTACCTCCTACCAAATAATTGGCATAATCTGCAAACCATGGGGTATTTGCAGCTACAGCTAGAAGATGGTCGTCTGGAAAAGAGTCATCAATGGGCAAAATATCTCTTCCCGAAAATCTCAATCTGGACAAATGATCTGCAACAACATTTTCAGCACCAGACTTATCACGGATTTCTAAATCAAATTCTTGTAACAATAAGATCCATTTAATAAGTCTAGGTTTAGCCTCTTGTTTGGTTAAAAGATATTTTAAAGCTGCATGGTCAGTATGAACAATAACTTTAGAACCAACAAGATAAGCTCTAAATTTGTCTAAAGAATAGACAACTGCAAGAAGCTCCTTCTCTGTAGTAGCATAGTTGATTTGTGCATCATCAAGAGTCTTGCTTGCATAGTAAATGGCATGTAACACCTTGTCCTTTCGCTGCCCTAGAACAGCTCCAACTGCATAGTCACTGGCATCGCACATAATCTCAAAAGGAAGGCTCCAATCCGGTGATCGGATTATGGGAGCTGAGATGAGAGCTTGTTTGATCCTGTCAAAGGCTTGAATACACTTGTCAGTAAACACAAAAGGTGTATCTTTATGAAGAAGCTGAGTTAGAGGTTGAGCAATTTTAGAAAAATCCTTAATAAAGCGGCAATAGAACCCTGCATGACCAAGAAAACTACGCACACTTTTAACATTAACCGGGTATGGGAGTTGCTCAATTACCTCAACCTTAGCTTTGTCCACTTGAATACCCTTACCTGACACCAAGTGACCGAGTACCACCCCTTCAGTAACCATGAAGTGGCACTTCTCCCAGTTGAGAACAAGGTTGCTCTCCTCACAACTCTGCAAAACTTTAGTCAAGTTTCTCAAGCAAATATCAAAATCAGTACCATATACACTGAAATCATCCATAAAGACCTCCATGATAGACTCTATGTAATCAGAAAATATGGCCATCATACAACCCTGAAAGGTAGCAGGAGCGTTACATAAACCAAAGGGCATCCTCCTATAGGCAAATACACCATATGGACATGTGAAAGTGGTCTTTTCCTGATCGTCAGGATGTATGGGTATCTGAAAGAAACCGGAGTAGCCATCTAGGTAACAGAAATAACTATGACATGCTAATCTCTCTAACATTTGGTCAATGTAAGGAAGCGGGAAATGGTCCTTTTTAGTGGCCTTGTTCAACTTCCTATAGTCAATGCACATCCTCCACCCTGTAACAAGTCTAGTAGCAATTAATTCATTCTTATCATTCTTTACTACTGTAGTACCTCCCTTCTTAGGTACAACTTGGACAAGACTGACCCATTTAGAATCAGATATAGAGAAAATTATACCGGCATCAAGTAGTTTATGTACCTCTTTTCTTACCACCTCCTGCATTGGAGGATTTAGTCATCTCTGACCTTATGCACTGGGCTTGTGGCCCTCTTTCAAATGAATACGATGCATACAAAAATCAGGACTAATACCTTTGAGATCATCAATGCTATACCCAATTGCCTTTTTATGAATTCTCAAAACAGTCAACAAAGCAGATAGTTGACCTTCAGTTAGGCTAACATTGACGATCACTGGGTTCATTTCACAGTCATCAAGAAATTCATATTTGAGATGAGAGGGAAGAGGTTTTCATTCAGGTTTCTTTACCTCAGTTACCTTAGGTGTGACACCCAAACTAATACCTTCTGATGTGGGCATTCCTCTCCAGTTAGAAGCTTCTCAATCCGATGAACTTCTGGACTCCATGAACCCGTCGGATCAACTGGATCCGTGACCAGGGCAATCTTCAGAGGATCCCTGTCCAAGCACATAGAAAGACACTCATCAATAGTAAAATCAACAATATCTATACTATGACAAGTCTCTTCTATCATGGGGTTTTTCAATGCTTTTTCCAAGTTAAATATAATCGTATCATCCCCCACAGCTAAGGTCAATCTCCCTTGCCTAACATCTATGACCGCCCCCGCAGTATGTAAGAACGGTCTGCCCAAGATGATAGGGATTTGGTTGTCTTCAGCCATGTCCATGACAACACAATCAACGGGGATGAAAAACTTCCCAATTCGAACGGGAACATCCTCTAACACCCCCAATGGGTGTTTAACAGTTCTATCGGTCATCTGCAGTGTCATATTAGTAACTGTCAACAGACCCATATTTAATTTCTTACAAATAGAATAAGGCATAACGCTGACACTAGCTCCTAGATCATAAAGAGCTTTACTAATAGAAAGATGACCAATTTGACAAGGGATAGAAAAACTTCCTGGATCCTTTAATTTAGGTGGCGAGTTAATTGGCAACATGGCACTGCACTTCTGAGTGTAAGCAATAGTTTCCACCGCGTCAAAGGATCTCTTCCTTGTCAAAATCTCCTTCATGAATTTCGCATAATCCGACACTTGAGTAATTAATTCAGTAAAAGGGTCACTTACCTGTAGATTCTTCACGACCTCCATAAACTTACCGAACTGCTTATCCAGCTTGGATTTTTGTTGTCGATGAGGAAAAGGTCGTGCAATAGTTATGGGCTCGGCTTGCTTGTCCTTAGAAACAACTTTTGAAACACCGTCAGCTGTCAAAGTGGATCCTCGATCGAGTTGAGGGGTGACTCGATCGAGCTGGCTAGATCCTCGATCGAGTCACCTCTGACTCGATTGAGGAACCTCTGCAGGTTCAGCTCCTTCGTCTTTTTTACTTTTATCGTCAGCTCGTGTTTCAACTTCGTCAGGTTCTTTCTCATCATCACTAAACTCCAAATTACCCAATACTTTGGGATGCATATAAGGGACCTCATCAACAGTAATTGGCACTTCATTCTCAAGGCTTTGCAGGTTGGGATTCGCATAAGAAGTACCGCTCCTCAGCTGAATAACATTAGCTTGCTCATGAGCTTGTTTACCTTGAGGAGGAAGACCTACGGCCTGTTTTGATGGGTTTTCAAGTGCCATCTGAGCCACTTGATTATCTAGCATCTTGTTGTGGGCAATTAGCTCAGAAACTTGAGCCGTCTGCTTCTGCTGCATCGACAAAGTTTGTTGCAAAAGATTGCACAACTCTGCCATCTCATTGTTCGGAGCTTGTTGAGGAATTTGTTGAGGAGTTTGCTGAGGAGGCTGTTGATATTGATTGTTAAACTGCTGGCCTCCTTGATTTTGCCTTTGATATCCCCCTTGTGGTTGACTACCCCGATTGTTGGGAGGGATATAAGTATTCTTTTGCGGTTGTGACTGCTGCGGGTTTTGCACATTCTGACTAGACCATTGAAGGAACGGGTGTTCCTTCGTTCTTTCATTGTAAAAGTTGGAGAAAGGTGTACCTTGTACACCTTGTCTGTATGCCTGAAAGGCATTAACCTGCTCTAATGTGCTCATACAATCAGCTACACTGTGACCATCTAAACCGCATCTAGCACAAGACTCCTCTACTTGCTGACTCATAGCATGAACTCTCTCCTTACTACCCAATGATTGGGTAGTCTTTATCTCAGCAATCTGGGCAGAAATAGTCTCCAGCTGTGCCGCCAGGGCACTATCAACTCCAGTACCTCGCGTGCTTCCCCTAGGATTTCCATACCTGGCGGTATGGGTAGCAATTTGATCAATCAACTTCCACGCGTCTCCATCATTGGTGTTATCTTGAAATCTCCCATTAGCAGAGGAATCCAAACGGGCACGATGATCGTCAAACAACCCGTTATAAAACTGGTTGCAAAGAAACCACTTTGGGAAACCATGATGGGGAACTGATCGAACTAAACGTTTGAAGCGAGTCCAGGCTTCATTCAAATCTTCAGTAGCTCTTTGCTTGAAACTGGTAATTTGATTTCTCAAAGCATTAGTCTTTTGAGGTGGGAAATACCTCTTGTAGAAAGCAAGAGCCAAGGAATTCCAGTCTGTAACTTCGATACCGTCTTTTTGTATTAAAATTAAATTTATAAATCCGAACTAAAACTGTAGACAGTGATAGCAAGGGTCGAACCACAGAGAGACAAGATCAATTCTATTTGCTAATTTTTAATCTATTGAAGTAACAATTTAAACGGGGGTTTTGAATTGGTTTGATTCTAAAGACTAATTGACAAAATAAAGAGTTTCTCAAATAAGATAAAGAGAGATCACGAACTTCGGTTCACTATGGCTAAGGTCAGGTCAAAAGAGATAGCTGAGGTCTTTTAACGGTCTCAGGGAATAAGAGCAAGCCTTTCGATCAATGCTCAAATTTAACCTTACGGTCTTTTAATTCCCTAGAATTTCTCAAGCTTTCGCTCAAAGGAAATTCCAAAACTAAAGAAAACTTAACCTACTAATCTTTCAATCTAGCAAGATGGGGTTATCAAAAGGAAACAAGATCGATACGGAAGAAATCATACTAATAAATCGACCTAATTTATGCCATGGCTCACCTCGTTCCCAATCAAGAAGATTAGCTATGCATGATTAAAACTAAAACAATTGCAAACTTAAAGACATACAATGAAATTGACATGGTTGAAATTGAACTTAAGACAAAAGATTAAAACTGAATTGCTTATATAAAAACTAGTAACAACAAGAAATAAAGAAGAAGGAAATTGTCATAAAGCTTACTAATCGATTGATGAACAAAGTAACTGAAAAGTGGAATCCGTCGCCTCCCAAAACTAGATCTAAACTTCAGTTTCTTCAATAATGAAAAGCATAACCTAAAATTATTTCTGCGTTCTACTGATAAACGATGCCAAAAAGTTAATTACAATTGGGCTTTTAAAAGTCTAACACGAAAAATCAATCTCAGCCTCGTGGCCTGGTCGATCGACTAAGGGGCATGGTCGATCGACCAGCCAGTGCAGTGCAGTAACTCCTTCTGAACGTCCACGGTCGATCGACTGAAGAGGTTGGTCGATCGACCAACTGAGATGTGCAGTAACTCCTTCTTTCTTCAAATCAGCCACTTCACTCCAATGCACGCATCCCAAGGTGAGTGAGTCCGAACTCCCTTCTTCCAAGCTTCCCTGAAGTTGCCTCCGGAGGACGATTTAGGCTTGATTTAGCTCACTTCCATTCATTCCTACAATAAATCATAGAAGTTGCAAAGTAAACCGTTTCGGGAGAAATAGTAGCTTTAAGCTAACGAATACGCATGGAAATACGTGCCAAAACTGCAAATAAAGTGTATAAAATATGCACGTATCAAATCTCCCCAAACCAAACCTTGCTTGTCCCCAAGCAAGCACTATGACCCAACTAAAAACCTAATGGAAAGGAGTATATCTCAGAGCTAGCTACAAGTCAATGCTAAACAGTTTAATGCACATAATCAACTACTGCAAAGCTCAAAGCAAGTGAACAAATTTATGCATATTATGGAATCAAATCGGGCGTTCGACCTTGCAAGACTCATAAATTTGGACTCTCCCGGGTCACTCTTCTCTCATCAAGGCAAATGGTAAGAATATATGTAGAAGAGAGGGAAGAAAATACAGACTCTCACCTAGACTTCAACCGACAAAACATGTATGCTTGACTAGTATGATTAATGATTCTGGCTACCGTACACACGCATAACCACCGACAAGGACTATTACATGCCGAACTATTGCAAGATTTGGATATGTAAGGCTAAGTGGGAAAGAAAGGGCAAAACAAGTATGGAAATGTGAGGGTAAGAAGCCAAGCTAGTACCCAACAAACCGTCAGAAACCGTATCCCATTCCTCCAACTTGAAATGTAACCCATTGCCTCTAAATGTCTAGGCAACAATTATCCCAAAACAGACACCTCCAATTCAAAAATAAGCACATGAGGTGTATTCTCAACTCAGCCGAATTTTTTTTTAATTTTTTTTTTTCAAATTCCCTTTTTTTTTCTTTCTTTCTCTTTTTTTTTTTTCATTTTCTTTTTTTTTCTGGATGGGCAGTCGATCGACCATCAGACTCAGTCGATCGACCACCTCTACTGGACTATACTCACTGCCCAGATCAACTCCCCTTTTTTTTTCTCATTTTTCCGACTTTTTCTTTTCTTTCTTCCTCTCCTGACTTTAACTCCTGCAATTCTCATAAATACTCACTCCAACAGTACAGAAACGAACCAAAACTGCTATAATTCGACAAATTCCTCTACTACTACCTAGCTTGGCACAATGGTAGGCTAAGTATGAGATCTAGTTAAGGGCAACTGGCAGATATGGCTTATAGTGGAGTTAAATGGGGCAAAATGAGAAAGGGGAAGATGCAATAGTTCTCAAAACACGTAATACCGACCACAAACCGATGCGTATAGGCAATAAGCAATCAAAACTCATACACGTGCAAAACATGAAATGATGGGAGTACTACTCTCATCCTAAATTAACCGGTCATGAATGTCACCAGTTATAGGCTCTATATCTCAGAAAGTATAAGTAGTTTGCCAAAAATAAATGAGTCAAATCTAATAACCCGAAGTAAATTCCACAACAAAATTTGAGAAATCACTTTTAATTCTCGCTAAGCAGTTGTGAAAAGGCAAGGAATGGCATATATTTGACTAATAGTGCAATGTCATCATTAATAAACTCCAATCCGACTCGACTATATGCAAAAGTAAACGTGATATTTTTGATTTTTATGGATTTTTCGATTTTTTCTTTGTTTTTGTAGTATAATTTTTTTATTTTTTGAAATTAAAACAAATGCGAGCTAGAATGTAATAAACGTGTGACTGAAATGCAATAAAAACAAATGCAGATGCAATAGACATATGCAAATATCCTCCCCAAACCAAAACGCACAATGCCCCCATTGTGCTCAGCAGCAAATCACCGGCATTCACAACAATATAGGGAAGGATAAAAGCAACAAAATAATAAAAGGAAACTAACAAAAGGGATCGGAACTCACAAAAGTAGACCTCCCCAAACCAGCCAAAACAGGGGAGGTCACAAGCATCTAATCCCCACCGTCGTACTCAGAACCACTATCCTCCTCGGACCCCGAGTTGTCCTCCTCCTCCGCCTCAGCAGCGACGGCAGTAGTAGTAGTGGGATCAACTCTCGTGGCAGGCTGTGGGTAACTGCCCACCGGAGGAACAAAGAAGGACGGGTGAGTCCAGGCACCTCGTGGGAGCATCCCCGTCCGGGCGTACTCCTCGTGGCGGAGTGCGGGGCCGGGCCGTGTCTAATCTGTGCTGATCAAAACTCCTGCACAAGTCACCCAACATACGTGACATCGCCTTTTGGTCCATGACCGCAGGGATAACAGTAGGTGGAGGGGGACGAAAAGTGGTCGGGAAGCCCGTGGGGGCAGGAGTAGAGGAGGAGGAGGCCTGTGAAAAGGAGGCACGAGCTCGCCTCGAAGTGCTAGCAGTAGCGGTGCCCGCCCCAATAAGGAGCCTGTAGCTAGGCAAGGGCGGGCGAGCTGCCCCCAAAACAGTGGTAAGGGGCAGGATAGGAGGGAGGCCAAGGACAGGGATGCGGTCGCAGATGAAAGAGTCAATCTTCCACCGACTCCGACTATCGACCCACTTCACAGACCTCGCGTAGGCAAGATCCATGAAGCGTAGGTCAGGGTCAATAGGGGCCTCCTCTCGAGGGAAAAGAAGAACTAGACGGTTGGCGATACGTGTCACCAACCCACCACAAGCAATAGTGGCCAAAGTGCCCTCACTTATTCTGTGAAAGTTAGAGGCAGTCAAATACGCGATGTTATAGATACGGGCTACCCGACTTTAAATGTTCAGATAGCCCGCCAAGATAGACAGTTCGATAGTATTCACATTATTTGACTCTTTGCGACCGAAAATGGTATTACCCATCAGCCGTAAAAAATAACGAAAAGGGGGTAAGTGGACGGAAGTGCCCGTCCTCTTAGGGCCGTTCCAGTCAGAGATACACGACCACATGACCCGGTGAACATCGAAGTTTAGAGGTATTACCCTCGAAATGAAGACCCAAATAACTTGACAAAATCGGCTAATGTCAAGGAGTAGGTGACATTGAGCAGTGAAAAAGAAATGCAAGGGCTACTCTATTGGCTTCAAAAGAAGCACGGTAAAAAACAAAAGACGAGAAAAACTCGAGGGTCAAAGTGTAGTAAGTGAACTCAGCCATGTCCACAAGACCCGAGCATTCTGTCCCATTTAGCGAGAGACACAACAGACTCAAAACATCCTAATTTCTATAAAGTAGGCCGATGAAGAAAACGAGTGGCACGAACTTTCATTTTTGCGACAAAGAGAGCGAATTTAGCTCATTTGAGTAGAGGTGGAAAAAGTAACTGCGGATAGTCGGGTAGACTATTCGTAGTATCCTCGATCATCAATGGCGGACCCGCGGCCGTTTAGCGACTCCTGACTGGGTGACCTTCGAACATCGGCTGCTTTCCTTTCGTCATTGTTGTTTCCTACAAACAACAAATTAGCAACAAGCTTCCCATAACAATGACAATTTATGAAAACCCGAAACAAAATCAGAAATTGAAAGTGGATTTAGGGTTTCGAAAATTTGGGGAAAAGGCATTAAGCATCTCCTAGTTGCTATGATGGCTTGCAAATCAAAGGAATAAGATAGCAAAGGCAATTAAAGCATAAATTCGACAAGAAATCAACCCCAAATCGATTTTCCCCCAAATCGATTTTTTCGACACAATGTAACAATGCTCGAAATTTGGGCATAAAATTGCAGCGCGAATCGAATTCAAAGGATTAGAAGAGGATTAGGAACATACCTTTGTTGAGAACTCGGGAATTTGATCAAGAAAAAGTCGAGAATAAGGAGGATTTGCAAGGGAAATCGCAAGAAAGGGGAAGAACAAGGGTTTCTATTTTTTTGATTGAATTAGAATGAAAGAATGAATGAAGAATGAAATAGAACCCCCCTTATTAATTCGTCCTCTGATGTCGCGTGATGGTCGATCGACCACCAAGTGATCGATCGACAGATTTTTCTCCCATCTGACTTTACGATCATCATCGTAGTGGTCGATCGACCACTCTACCCAGTCGATCGACCAATATCCCCGTGAAATAGCTTCTGCCCTTTTTTTTTTCTCAGTCGATCGACTGATGAACTTGGTCGATCGACTACAGGTACTGGCAACAAATCTAATTTACGTTAAAATTGCTTTGCCAATATAATTTTCCCGTCTTTCTCTCACAAACATTCAGTAAATCATCTTGCGCACTTTGCATAAAATAATCACCTGCAAAAATTCTCAAAGGCGCACATTTTCCAAACCAAGAAATTGCTAATTAAAAGAAAATAAGCTAAAGGTCCTAATGCAAATCAAATGAAATAAAAATAAAAAAAATGTAAAATTCCTAATTACAAAAAAATGTACAAGCCGGGTTGCCTCCCGGTTAGCGCTGGTTTAAGAGGTCCCGCACGACCTTTTTACCTCAGTTTGCAGCTTCTAAAATTGGGTCAAAGTATAGTACTTCGACCTGCCCAATGAAATCGTCTGCACCGTGATAATGTTTCACATATTGGCCATTACCTTTGAACCTTTCTCCAGCAGAGGTCTCCAATTCGACTGATCCGAATTTTATAACTGTTGTGACCGTATAGGGGCCAGTCCACCTGGATTTCAGCCTACCAGGAAATAAACGGATACGAGCATTAAAAAGAAGTACCTTATCGCCAATATGGAATTCGCGCTTAATGATTCTCTTGTCGTGCCAGCGCTTCGTTTTCTCTTTGTAGATCCTAGCATTATCATAGGCCAGTAGCCTAAATTCCTCCAGCTCATTCAGCTGTGTCATGCGTTTCTCACGAGAGAGGTTAGGATCCAAATTCAAATCACATATAGCCCACCAAGACTTACGCTCCAACTCAACAGGTAAATGACATGTCTTACCGTAAATCAATCGGAATGGTGACATCCCAATTGACGTTTTAAACGCGGTCCTGTAGGCCCATAAGACATCATCTAACTTAAGACTCCAATCTTTCCGTGATTTAGAAACAACTTTAGCTAAGACTTCATTCAATTCCCGGTTAGAAATCTCAACCTGACCACTAGTTTGGGGATGATACCCCAAACCTCTACGATGTTGGACACCGAATTTAGTCAATAAAGCACTAAGTTGTTTCTCTTTAAAATGCATTACCCCATCGCTAATGACAACCCTAGGGACACCAAAACGAGGGAAAATAATCTTTTTAAACAGTTTAATCACGGCCTTTGCGTCGCAATGGGGAGTAGCGATAGCTTCTACCCATTTGGACACATAATCTACAGCTATGAGGATATATTTATTACCTTGACTGCTCGGAAAAGATCCTTGATAATCAATGCCCTAGACATCAAAAATCTCAACCTCTAAAATGCCTACTTGTGGCATCTCATGTCTCTTTGAAATATTCCCCGATCTTTGACAAGCATCGCACTCAGCAACAAAATTGCGACTATCTGCATGCAAAGTTGGCCAATAGAAACCAGATTGGAGTACCTTAGCCACAGTCCGGGACGGACCATGGTGACCACCATAGGCAGAAGAGTGGCAAGCTTCTAGGATATCCTTCACCTCCCATTGAGGCACACACCTCCGGATAAGACCGTCTGTGCATTCCTTGAAAACATAAGTGATGCGTGTATTTTATATAGACTTTTTAGTCCATTTATTCACGCATTTCTATATTGTTTAAGTGGTTTTATACCGCTATTTGCCCCGAATTGGCTACTTTGTGTTTTTATTACTGTTTTGTAGGTATAAGACAAGAAGTAGCGGAAATCAAGCCTAAAACATGTCCTTAAGCATGCATTTAGGAGATGAGTGGATTTGGAGCTCGGAAACTACAATTACGAGATGCGCAAAGAAGTAGTGAAGCTTAAAAGGCAAAGGAAGAACTTCAAATTACTAGTTCTTGCTTTGAAGAGCCATATCTGGAGTTATATAACTGATATTCAGGTGATTCTTAATGGAGGTGAAATCTGATCTTCTTAGCTTTCCAACGCTGCGAAAATCACTTGATTCCGATAAGTAACGAAGAAATGGCGGCCGTTTGAAGTTCACTGCGCGAAGCAGGAGTTACGCGCTGAGAAGTTCTCGATCGAGAACTATGTTTGCTCGATCGAGAGCTTTGCTATACCATTTTGCTCTATCGAGAGCTACATTTCTCGATCGAGAGGGTTGCTGAAAAGAGTGCTCGATCGAGAGCCTTAACCTCTCGATCGAGAGGTCTGCCAAGAAGAAGTGCTCGATCGAGAGCTTTATCCTCTCGATCGAGAGCTTATCCATGCTATCCTAGTCATTGACACGTGAAGAAGATTAGTTTTACGCAAGTTCATTGTACTTAGACTTTTTAATAAGATATTAGGATATTAATAATATCCTCTCCTTATTATAAATAGGAGAGGAAGTCGACATTTACACGACACAATTCATGAGACTGGAGCTCCTCTCCAGTTTCGACTTCCCTCTATTTTCGCGGATCTCAATATATTCTTAGTTCATTTTTGGTATTTCTTCCTCCCTTCTCTTTATGCTTAATTCTTTTATGCATTGCTAAATTCCTTGCTAGGACGATAGGGGATCCGTAATTATGTTAGATTAGCAATCGAATTATTATGATAATGCTTATTTGATTTATGTTGTTATCGCTACATATAATTGTTATAGTTTAATTGAGTCGACGCAATTAGATTATAGATCTTAGTTAACCTTGACTTGGACCGAAAGGTTGGAAAAGGGAAGACTCGTAGCGATACGTTAGGATACGGTAGTGAGGGCGAAAGCTAAGCTATTTGTATTTTAGGGCGAATTAAGGACCGAAAGGTGACGTTCGTAACCCCTTAGATCTATTTGCTAGACCTTAGACGTAGATTGCTAAACTGATTAATCATGGTGAACCGACTGTCTTAGCTATCCCTCTTCCCTTGCTTTTCTCTTACTCTCTCAAATTCGTAGTTTAGAAAACCAATTTTATAAAACCCCCACTTTTGACCGAATAAACGAACCGTTAAAACAGATATCTTGCCTCCCTGCGGATCGACCCTTATTACTACCTTTTAGTAATTTGGTTTTATAAATATTATTTTTGATTCTAAAACGACGGTATCAAATTTTGGCGCCGTTGTCGGGGAGGCAATTGCCCTATCTATTTTTTTGTTTCGTTTATTTCCATCCGTCTCGGGAAATTTTATTTCCTGAGACAGTTCTTATTCCTTCTCTAGTGTTGTTTGATAGGTCTTACAGGTCCTATAACGATGCTTCAGGAGGTATTTTGTGAGAGATGTGGTGTCGTGGGACACGAGGCGGCTTGTTGCCTTGCAGATCTTGACGATGTTTATGCTTATCGACAGTATAAACAAAGTCATTCTGTTTCGTTCCCACCACGCAGTTATACGCCACATCCGTACTATCAACGTGGCTTCCAAGAGCCCCCTATCCTTTTTCGCCGCAACAACCCACCCCCTCTTTCGATGATGACAACAACGAAGAGATGGACGAATTGAAGTCGCTATTGGCGGCACTTACTCTTCAAGTTGAAGAATCGACAAACGCTGTTGTCGAGAGTCTTATGCATTCAATGGCTCAAATAATAACCGAGCCAGAGAATGTTATGTATGACACGGATTCAGAGGACTCGGATTTCGTGGAAATCTTCAACGTTGCTGCCTATGATTCAGCCGAGGAGGTGGTCGATCGAGCAACTAAAACAGCTCGATCGACTGATTAGGATGAAGAGTTCCCTCGATCGAGTGACTATGTTGCTCGATTGAGGAGTTTTGTTGAAGAAGGTTCTCGATCGAGTGAATACACTGCTCGATTGAGAGATTCTAGCGAAGAAGGAGTTCGATCGAGTGATTCACTTTCTCGATCAAGCACAGTAGCTGCGGATAACAATGGTTATTCATCCGATTCTGTCCCAATTGACGATGAGAAGGTGAACGAAGGTCGTATCGCTTCAGTAGAAGGTACTATCGTTCCTTTTGTTGACTTTAATACGAGTTTTCATCTTTCCGTTAATTCATATACTGTTTTTGAATTGACGCCTCCGCCCCAACTCGGGAGCAATTTGGAGGAACATCGCTATATTTCTTCTTTTGCAGGTTTAACGAGCTGGAACCCGGGAAAGGGATCGCAAGACTCCGCCCCGCCTAGGAAGAAAGAAAAAGGGGACAAGGGAGTCGTGATACGTGCCTTGATGGGCCGTTACTCCGATACTGCTGTGCTGTGGAGGACGGTATTGAAGCTATTGATGGCCGAAATAACTGCTTTCAGTCAAAAGCCTCAAGGAGAGGCGAATTATTTCCTTAGTTGTTAAGCCGGGTTTGCAACCCCGTGCAATTTGGAATAAATTTACACTTAAAAACTTTTTATGCTTTTTAAACATTCTTTAGACAATTAGTTTAAGTAGACTAATGTTCTTCGCGTGAAACAACTATTTTGGTATTTGGAATGCATTTCCTGTTTAGTTTTGCAGATAGCTGAAACAAGGTTTGATCGAGTAGTTTTACTACTCGATCGAGGGGAAATTGGAGAGTAAGGCCTCGATCGAGGGTCCGTCTGGTCGATCGAGGAATCCAAGCTTAGTAAAGGCTCGATCGAGTAACTTTGTTACTCGATCGAGAGGATTATGGAGGCAATCGAGATACTACTCCTTCTCGATCGAGGAGATTTCGAAATAGGGGAGTTACTTCAACTTTTCTTATTTCTTTTCGATTCATTTCCTCCTTTTGATACTTCCCATTTTCGTGCACCCCCTCCCCCTTAATTTTCTATTTGCTTATCTCAGCCTAGAAAATACCAAATAGGACTACGGACCCTGCTGTTGCCGTAGCCGCCTCTTCTGCTGTTGACTCGCGCGCTTACTGAGTAGTACGCTAGCTACTCGCTCCCTAGTTTGATCTTTGGTTTGGGAAGCCATTTTGTAAGTACCGTCTTCCCTATTTTTCTTCTTATTTATCGCATTTTAGGAACATGTATTAGGTTGCGTGCCCCATCTCCCATTTAGCTGCTGTAGTTAGCTGTGAAGACAATGAGGACATTGTCTGTTTTGGTTTGGGGAGGGTGTATGCATCCTTTTGAGTCTGCATTTGCATTTGTTTTGCATTCATATTTCTTGCATTTTTGTATGCATTGTATTTAATTTCAAAAAATAACAAAAACCATAAAAACTTAAAAATTTCGAAAAAACCAAAAATATCACGTTTAATTTTGCATTTAGGTTGTGTGTGTCGGAATGGAATAATTCTATGTTGGAATCATTTTAACTTAAGCCTTGCAAATTTCTCACGTCTTTTAGTAATTTTCAAAGCATTTTCTCGAATTTCGTTTCAAAATTCGTTGAACAAGTAGACTTGACTTGAAATTTTGGCAAGCTACTTATAGTTTCTGAGATATAGAGCCTATAACTGGTGACATTCATGACCGGTTAACTTAGGAATGAGAGTAGTACTCCCATCATTTCATGTTTTGCATGTGTATGAGTTTTGATTGCTTTTTGCCTATACGAATCGGTTTGTGGTCGGTATTGCATGTTTTGAGAACTATTGCATCTCCCCCTTTCTCATTTTGCCCCATTTAACTCCACATTAAGCCATATCTGCCAGTTGCCCTTAACTACATCCCATACTTAGCCTACCATTGTGCCGAGCCAGGTAGTAGTAGAGGAATTTGTTAATTTGTACAGTTTGTGGCTCGTTTTCACTGTTTGGAGTGAGTATTTATGAGAAATGTTGGAAAATGCTGATGAGAGTGGTCGATCGAGAGATATTGTGCTCGATCGAGCCTTTTATGGTTACATTTATGGTCGATCGAATTGTTATGTGATCGATCGACTAAACTTGAGTTAGTGACCGCTCGATCGAGATCTTATTCAACTCGATCGAGAGGTTCCTTGTGTCAGCCATGAAGGAAGAGAAAAAAAGGGAGAAAAGAAAACAATGAAAAAAAAAGAATGAATGAAAAAGAAAAAAAAAGGAGTTAATAAAAATTACTTCTTATTTAATAATTTGGCTGGGACGATATACACCTCATATGCTTATTGTTATGATTTGGAGGTGTTCATTTTGGATTATGTGTTGAGTTTTGCCTAAATATTAGAGGCAATGATTTATTTTTCAAGTTGGAGGAACGGGATACGGTTTCTAATGGTTTGTTAGGTACTAGCTTGGCTATTTGCCCCTCATTTCCATACTTGTTTTGCCCCTTCTTTCCCACTTAGCCTCACGTATCCATATCTTGCAATAGTTCGGCATGTAATAGTCCTTGATGGTGGTTAGGCGTATGTACGGTAGCTAGAATCATTATTCATGCTAGTTAAGCATACATGAACATGTTGGTCGTAGTCTAGGTGAGCGACTATATTTTCTTTCTCTCTTACATATAATGCTTACCTTGTGCCTATTTGAGAGAGAGTGACACGGGAGAGTCCATTTTTGAAAGTCTTGCAAGGTCAAACGTTCAACTATTTATGAAATATGTATAAATTCGTTTGCTTTGTTATTGCGCTTTTAGTAGTTGACTCTTTTGCATTAAATTGGTTTGAGTAGACGATTTCTAACTTGTCCTAGTTTTGTTCCTTTTCATTAGCTCATGTAGTTAGTTGCATTTAGTTTGCTTGAGGACAAGCAAAGGTTTGGTTTGGGGAATTTTGATGCGTGTATTTTATATAGACTTTTTAGTCCATTTATTCACGCATTTCTATATTGTTTAAGTGGTTTTATACCGCTATTTGCCCCGAATTGGCTACTTTGTGTTTTTATTACTGTTTTGTAGGTACAAGACAAGAAGTAGCGGAAATCAAGCCTAAAACATGTCCTTAAGCATGAATTTAGGAGATGAGTGGATTTGGAGCTCGGAAACTACAATTACGAGATGCGCAAAGGAGTAGTGAAGCTTAAAAGGCAAAGGAAGAACTTCAAATTACTAGTTCTTTCTTTGAAGAGCCATATCTCGAGTTATATAACTGATATTCAGGTGATTCGAAATGGAGGTGAAAGCTGATTCTCTTAGCTTTCCAACGCCGCGAAAATCACTTGATTCCGATAAGTAACGAAGAAATGGCGGCCGTTTGAAGTTCACTGCGCGAAGCAGGAGTTACGCGCTGAGAAGTTCTCGATCGAGAACTATGTTTGCTCGATCGAGAGCTTTGATATACGATTTTGCTCGATCGAGAGCTACATTTCTCGATCGAGAGGGTTGATGAAAAGAGTGCTCGATCGAGAGCCTTAACCTCTCGATCGAGAGGTCTGCCAAGAAGAAGTGCTCGATCGAGAGTTGTATCCTCTCGATCGAGAGCTTATCCATGCTATCCTAGTCATTGACACGTGAAGAAGAGTAGTTTTACGCAAGTTCATTGTACTTAGACTTTTTAATAGGATATTAGGATATTAATAATATCCTCTCCTTATTATAAATAGGAGAGGAAGTCGACATTTACACGACACAATTCACGAGACTGGAGCTCCTCTCCAGTTTCGACTTCCCTCTATTTTCGCGGATCTCAATATATTCTTATTTCATTTTCGGTATTTCTTCCTCCCTTCTCTTTTTGCTTAATTCTTTTATGCATTGCTAAATTCCTTGCTAGGACGATAGGGGATCCGTAATTATGTTAGATTAGCAATCGAATTATTATGATAATGCTTATTTGATTTATGTTGTTATCGCTATGTATAATTGTTATAGTTTAATTGAGTCGACGCAATTAGATTATAGATCTTAGTTAACCTTGACCTGGACCGAAAGGTTGGAAAAGGGAAGACTCGTAGCGATACGTTAGGATACGGTAGTGAGAGCGAAAGCTAAGCTATTTGTATTTTAGGGCGAATTATGGACCGAAAGGTGACGTTCGTAACCCCTTAGATCTATTTGCTAGACCTTAGACGTAGATTGCTAAACTGATTAATCATGGTGAACCGACTGTCTTAGCTATCCCTCTTCCCTTGCTTTTCTCTTACTCTCTCAAACTCGTAGTTTAGAAAACCAATTTTATAAAACCCCCACTTTTGACCGAATAAACGAACCGTTAAAACAGATATCTTGCCTCCCTGCGGATCGACCCTTATTACTACCTTTTAGTAATTTGGTTTTATAAATATTATTTTTGATACTAAAACGACGGTATCAATAAGGATTATCCCAAAAGTATTGTCTAGCATCATAAGCGAACCGCTTCTTCTGCTGCCATGAAAGCTCGGGTGGTATCTTACCTGTCACAGCAAAATTAGCATAATCAGCAAACCACGGAGGTGGATAAGACCCCGAATTAGTAATAGCTAACAGACTCTCATCAGGAAAAGAATCATTAATGGGTAACGAATCCTCCCTTTTCGTCGGTGCAGACGAGATAAATGGTCGGACCACCACATTCTCTCGCACCTTTCTTATCTCTCGATCTCCAAATCAAACTCCTGCAAAAGGAGTATCCACCTCAAAAGTCTCGCCGCATCCTTCTTAAGAAAGAGAGTCTTGATCTTTGCATGGTCGTATAAACAACAACCTTAGAACCTAACAAATAAGATCGAAATTTATCTAAGGCAAAAACTACGACTAGAAACTCCTTCTCGGTGGTATAATAATTGACTTGAGCCTCATCCAAAGTTCGGCTCGCATAATATATGGCATTCAAAGATTTATTCTTCCGCTGTCCCAAAAGCGCACCGATCGCATAATCGGCATCACACACAATCTCAAATGGGAGATCCCAATCGGTAATTTGAATGATTGGTGCGAAACTAGAGCCTCCTTTAACTTTGTTAAAAGCTAAAAGGCACTCATTAGTAAACTCAAAGACAGCATCCTTAAGGAGCAATTCTGTAAGTGGTTTAGCAATTTTTGAAAAATCCTTAATGAAACGCCGATAGAAACCAGCGTGACCAAGGAAACTCCTCACTCCTTTAACATTCACGGGAGGAGGCAATTGCTCAATCACCTGTGTAATACTCCGTATTTATAAGTCTTGGGGTACTCTATCGAGTAGGCCTTACTCTGTCGAGTAAGGGTAAGTTGCGTTTTAGAAAATTTTCTGACCTGTTGGGTACTCGATCGAGTAGCTGGGGCACTCGATCGAGTATGGGGGTACTCGATCGAGTACCTCGGGTACTCGATCGAGTAGCCGGTTTTACGGGGAGTTTTCTCTGGTTTTGTTAATTATGCTATTAAGGTATATAAGCTTTGTCGTCATTATTCTAAATCACTTTTGCAAAACCTAAATTACTTTTTAAGAGAGAAAGCAAGCAAGTTCTTTATCCTAATCGCATTATTAGCAATACCCGGAGTTTGGAAGGTCAGTTCTTAGCGTTGATTATACCGTTGAGTTCCTTGCGTCGAGGGTAAGATCTATGTACCCTTTTTATTGTCCTTCCTTTAATTTGGTTAAACCCTAATTTAGAGATTTGGGGGTTTATGTGTAGTATATAATTTGGTAGCCTTTATATGTTGTATGATAGGAGGAGGGTTCATAGAGGAAGCTTTTTGATTCAGCAGTAGAGACCGTCTGATTGTGTGCTTACCAGGTAGGATTTCCTACTCAGTATTAGTCCCATAATGGGATATTGGTTGATGTATTGTGTTTGGTTATTTGATATAGTAATTGTATTGTGATTGTGGTTGTGATCGTTGTTGATGGTTCGCGAGGCGTGGCCTCGGCTGAGTGGGGTCACTTGCGGGAGTGGCTTCACGCCCTAGTTTCGCCTTCTGTGGAACCCGCCACAGAAGGGATGTGCACATTAATGGACAGGGTTATCGCTCACTATGTGGAGCGGGGATTTGGTGGGTACGGCTGCGGTCCCCCATTGGGTGGTCCAAAGTGGACGATCGATGATTGAGATGATTGGAATTGGTTGATTGTGTGTGTGTGACGAGTTTGTTTCATCTGTTTATCTTATTGTTGGTATATATTGAATTGTGTGATTAGTCGACCCGGTGTTGTTTTGTAAACCTGCGGTGATCCATTCGGGGATGGTGAGCAGATATTGAGCAGGTATTGAGATGAGTTCTGGGATAGCTGGGATGGCCACGACATGATGATAGGAGTCTTCCGCTGTAGCTTATTAGTTATTTACATTTAAGTTAGAACAGTCAGTTTGAGAACATGTATCGTACTTTTGGTTTGGTTTTGAGAATTGTAACTCTTCGCTAAGTATTTATAATTAAACGTTGTTTCTTCATTGTTAATTGATTATCATTGCCTCGGGTAACCGAGATGGTAATGTCTTCATACCTGAGTGGTCCTGGTAAGGCACTTGGAGTATGGGGGTGTTACAAATGGTATCAAAGCAACGATCCTGAAACCTGTAACCAATGAACCTAATGAACATAGGGAGTCAACTAAAATGAACCCGGGGTAAAAGTTGTAGGAGCTAATGCAAAGGCTTGGGAGACGTCCTAAAGTCGCGAAGTCGCCCTACAATTTTGAACCGGTCACATGGGGGGATTGTTTTTCGAGTCGTATGTGTGTTTGGTTAACTTGTGTAAGAATGTGATGAAATGTGTGATTGTTGGATATTGAAGTAGAAAGTTAAGAATGTGAAAGAAAAGTTGAAGATATGTGGAAACTGTTGATGGAATGATAGCATGTTGAATGTTTTACAATGTGGCATTTAATAACATGATGAAATGATCTCGTAGATCGTATGAAAAGATGCGTAGCATGTTTAGTTATGATATAATATGTGGTTTTATAAAGTTTAGCATGTTAGCATATGATATAGCATGCGGGTAGCGTTTTTGAATTGGCATGACTCGATCGAGTGGGACTGACTCGATCGGGTGGGTTTTTGACGATTTAGAGTCCAGAATCGTGTTTTTGAGTACTCGATCGAGTAACTAGGGGTACTCGATCGAGTAGGGGGTCACTCGATCGAGTAGCCTAGCTACTCGGTCGAGTATGTTAGAGATCAGAAGGTCTGTTTGGGGTCTGATGTTTGGGTACTCGATCGAGTATGTTGGGCACTCGATCGAGTAGCCCGTTACTCGATCGAGTGTGTGTGGGAACTCGATCGAGTAGGTTCTGGGCAGCGTGTTTTCATGTTTTGAGGTTTAGTACGTGTGTTTATGTCTACCCTTTCTTATATATAGTTTCAAGATGCCGCCCAAGAAGACTGCTTTGTACGCGAGAGCTGAGCTTATGAACATAGATGACATCGTTAAGATGTTGGAGCATCAGGATGCTCTCACCGAGGCTTTAAAGGCGTGGGGAAGGATAAGGATAAGGATAAGGATAAGGAGAAGGAGGTTGATCATTCTAAAATCAGCCTCTATATCGCGAGGTTTAACCCGAAAGAGTACAAGGGAGTTGGGAAGCCTAACCTTCTTGATAGTTGGTGAGAGAGAGATGGAGAACATATTAGATTTGGTTCACCGTCGATGAGATGAGAGTGGAACAGCTGCATTCTATCCGAGGGAGGCGGTGGCAAGTGGTGGGATACGGTGAAAGTGAGTGCTAAGGAGATATATACAAACCAAGGGTTACCTGCTATACCTTGGGAGGAGTTCCGTAGGGCTGTGAGGAAGGAGTTTGTACCGGAACATGTGAGGAGTAAGTTGAGGGAAGAGTTTGTGAGTTTTAAGATGACCATTTGAGATGTCGTGGCCGAGTACTACGGGCAATTCAATGAGAAGTCTAGGTATCTTTTTGAGGATATGGGTTTGAGCGAGGAGAACACGGCGTTGAGGTTTGAGAGGGGTTGACCCCTAAGATTATGGATAAGTTACCCGTGGGAGTCCTTACTGATGTTAAGGAAGCTTATGAGAGGGCCGGGAGAGGCGAGAGGTTGGTGGAGATGGCTCGGGAGAGGTTAGGTGGTGAGAAGAGGAAGTCTGAGAGCGAGGGTGGTGGCGCAATCTAATCACAAGAAAGGCAACCACAATCGTCTAATGGGTTTTCTTCTCGGGGTCGGGTTGATCTTTGCGGCTTCCTTTGGGCGTGGCCGTGGAAGTGTTAGTAATAGTTGGGAGTGACTGCTATAGCCGTGGTGGTGTAGGCCACAAGAGACATGAGTGCACAAGTGCAGGGATCTTTCAGGAGACCCGCACAGAGCTTCGCGAGCAAATGACCTACTGGATCATGGCCAAACCGGAAGTCGAGTTACGAGTGGAGGCAACCGCGCGGCGGTAATTCTTATCGAAACCACCAACGAACAACAACAACAATCAAGGGTCGGGTGCTAAACCGACCACATCGCCCGATCTTGTCCAGGGAGGTGGGCAGAAGACCAGTGGCAAGTTATTCATGATGGAGAAGAAAGCAGCTGAGGAAGATGCGCACGTTATCACCGGTAGTTTTCTTGTAAATGGTATTCCTACCTTTGTTTTGTTTAATTCGGGGGCTTCTCAGTCATTTGTGTCTTCGAGTCATGTTAAACGGTTGGGTTTGAGGGTATATGAGTCTGTTAGTGAGCGAGTTTTTATACCTTCGGGTGAGTCTGTATCATAAGGGAGATTGTTCAGAGATGTACCTATGATAGTTGGGCAAGTTGATCTACCTGTAGACTTGCTAGAGTTTCCTTTTGACGGTTTTGAGATGATAGTCGGGATGGATTGGTTAGGAAAGTATAAAGCTAAGATAAACTGTCATCAAAAGAAAGTGTCTTTAAGAGGTCCTAAGGGTGTTAGTGTGTCTTATCGTGGGTTTCTAGTCAAACCCAAAGTTAAGTTGATTGCAGCTGTCACCTTGAAGTCTTATCTGAGGAAAGGATGTCCTTTGATCTTGTGTCATGTGAGAGATGACCGGATAGAGAGTCCGACAGTTGATGCGATACCGGTGGTGGGGAGTTTGCCGATGTTTTTCCGACGAGATTCCGGGGTTGCCACCAAAGAGGGAGATAGATTTCACCATTGAGTTGAAACCAGGGACGGGGCCAATCTCTAAGGCACCGTACCGTATGGGTCCTAAGGAGATGGAGGAGCTTAGGAAGCAGTTGGATGATTTGATAGAGAAGGGATACATTAGACCAAGTGTATCGCCATGGGGAGCACCAGTTCTTTTCGTGAAGAAGAAAGATGGGAGTTTGAGGTTATGCATAGATTACAGGGAGCTGAACCGAGTGATGATAAAGAACAAGTATCCTTTGCCAAGGATAGATGACCTGTTTGATCAGTTGAGTGGTGCATCAGTCTTTTCTAAGATTGATTTGAGGTCGGGGTACCATCAGGTGAATATTAGAGAAGTGGACATACCAAAGACAGCTTTCACGTCGAGGTATGGCCATTATGAGTATGTGGTGATGCCGTTTGGGTTGTCTAATGCACCGGCAGTATTTATGGATTTGATGAATAGAATCTTCAGACAGTTCTTGGACCAATTTGTAGTGGTATTTATCGTTGACATCTTAGTCTACTCTAAGACTAAGGAGGAGCATGAGGAGCATCTGAGGATCGTGTTGCAAACTTTGAGGGATCATGAGTTGTATGCTAAGCTATCCAAGTGTGAGTTCTGGTTAGAGAAAGTTGCTTTTAAGGGCATGTGATCTCTAAAGATGGGGTAGTGTGGATCCGCGAAGATAGAAGCAAAGTGACAAAGTGGGAAGCACCAAAGAATGTTGCCGAGGTTAGGAGTTTCTTGGGTTTAGTTGGATATTACAGACGGTTCGTGAAAGATTTCTCCAAGATAGCTAGACCTATGACCGCGTTGATGAGGAAAGAGAAAGAGTTTCGTTGGGATGAGAGTTGTGAGACGGCGTTCCAAACATTAAAGGAGCGTTTGACCACAGCTCCTGTCTTAGCATTACCTGAAGGGACCGAGAACTTTGAGGTTTATACAGATGCCTCGAAGAATGGGTGGGATGTGTGTTGATGCTGAATGGTAAAGTGATTGCCTATGCTTCTAGGCAATTGAAGCCTTATGAGGAGAACTACCCTACTCATGATCTGGAGTTGGGGGCTATGGTGTTTGCCCTCAAGATTTGGAGACATTACCTTTATGGAGCAATCTTTAAGGTATTTTCTGATCACAAGAGTCTCAAGTACATCTTCACTCAGAAGGAGTTGAACATGAGACAGAGGAGGTGGATGGAGCTGATTGGCGATTATGACATGGAAATCATCTACCATGAAGGGAAGGCCAATGTTGTAGCTGATGCTTTGAGTAGGAAGAGTGTCCATTCCCTGTGTACAGCTCTATCTTTGATGAGGCTGAGAGATGAGGTAGCGAGCTTTGGGATACATATGATGCAGAAATGAGATGCCATGGGTGATATGACAGTACAGCTTGAGTTTTATGATGATATTCGAGGTAAGCAGGCTTTGGATCCTAAGATAGTGGAGTGGAGAGCCGGAGTGGAGAAAGGGACAGTGTCCCGATTTTCTATTCATACAGATGGTAGTTTGAGGTTTGATGGTAGGTGGTGTGTTCCTAATGATGAGGAGTTGAAAAAGACTATCATGACAGAGGCACATTGCACACCATATTCAATACATTCGGGTGGTGACAAGCTATACAAGGATTTGAAGAAAATGTTTTGGTGGCCTGGGATGAAGAAAGAGACAGTTGAGTTTGTGTCCCGTTGTTTGACATGCCAGAGAGTTAAAGGGGAACAGCGACGACCACAAGGTAGGATTCAGTCTTTAGAGGTACCTGAGTGGAAGTGGGAATCCATTTCCATGGATTTCATTGTGGGTTTGCCAAAGAGTCAACAAGGTAACAACATGATTTGGGTAATAGTGGATCGACTGACCAAGTCAGCTCACTTTGTTCCAATGAAAGATACATGGACTGAGGCACAATTGGCTATGGCCTATCGAAAGAACGTGCTTAAGTTACATGGAGTCCCTAAGGACATAGTGTCTGACAGAGATGCGAGGTTTATATCGAGGTTTTGGAAGGAGTTGCAGGAATCGTTGGGAACAACTTTGAAGATGAGTACAGCATTTCATCCTGCGACGGACGGGCAGACTGAGAGAACAATCAAGACTCTTGAGGATATGTTGCGAGCTTATGTGATGGATTTTGGTGGTAGCTGGGAGCAGAGGTTGGACTTGATAGAATTTTCTTACAATAACAACTATCACACTAGTATTGGTATGGCACCGTTTGAGGCTTTGTATGGGAGAAGATGTAGGAGTCCAATCTGTTGGGACGATAGTCTTGAGGCGATGGTTTTAGGACCAGAGATGGTGCATGAGATGGTGGAACAAATTAAGATGATCGAGGGGAACGGATGAGAGCGGCTCGGGATCGACAAAAGAGTTATGCGGATCTACATCGCCGGGATATAGAGTTTCGGGTTGGGGATAAGGTTCTTCTGAAAGTGTCTCCTATGCGTGGGGTTATGAGATTTGGGAAGAAAGGCAAGCTAAGTCGGAAGTTTATAGGGCCGTATGAGATCTTAGAGCGGGTTGGGAAGTTGCATATCATCGGCTTTACCGGCTACATTAGAGAGAGTGCATAATGTGTTTCATGTATCGCACTTTGCGGAAGTATGTGAGTGACCCGTCACATGTGTTAGAGGCCGAGAACTTAGAGCTAGATGAGTCCTTATCATATCTTGAGGTGCCTAAACAGATTCTAGACTGAAAGGTTAGAAAGACTAGGAGTGGTGAGACAGTTCTGCTCAAGATCCTTTGGTCTAACCACGAGACCGAGGAAGCTACATGGGAGCCAGAGGAGGCTATGAAAGAGCGTTACCCTTTCCTTTTTGATCAGGTATGTATGGTTACGGGGACGTAACCTTGTTTCTTTTAGGGGGGTAGGAAATGATCGCGAACAGTTTTTAAGAGTTTTATACCCCTATTATATGTTGTGTCGGGATGTTGTGTCGGGATGTTTGTCGGGATGAGTTGGATTAGTAACATGTTTTATGTTGAATTTTGTTTGATTATTGAGTCAGGAATGTTATGGGAGTACCTTTGTTTAGTAGTGGTTTGAACTTCGGGGACGAAGTTCCTTTTAAGGAGGGAAGACTGTAATACTCCGTATTTATAAGTCTTGGGGTACTCTATCGAGTAGGCCTTACTCTGTTGAGTAAGGGTAAGTTGCGTTTTAGAAAAGTTTCGACTGTTGGGTACTCGATCGAGTAGTAGCTGGGGCACTCGATCGAGTAAGGGGGTACTCGATCGAGTACCTCGGGTACTCGATCGAGTACCTCGGGTACTCGATCGAGTAGCGGTTTCTGGGGAGTTTTCTCGGGTTTTGTTAATTATGCGATTAAGGTATATAAGCTTTGTCGTCATTATTCTAAATCACTTTTGCAAAACCTTAATTACTGTTTAAGAGAGAAAGCAAGCAAGTTCTTCATCCTAATCGCATTATTAGCAATACCCGGAGTTTGGAAGGTCAGTTCTTAGCGTTGATTATACCGTTGAGTTCCTTGCGTCGAGGGTAAGATCTGTGTACCCTTTTTATTGTCCTTCCTTTAATTTGGTTAAACCCTAATTTAGAGATTTGGGGGTTTATGTGTAGTATGTAATTTGGTAGCCTTTATATGTTGTATGATAGGAGGAGGGTTCATAGAGGAAGCTTTTTGATTCAGCAGGAGAGACCGTCTGATTGTGTGCTTACCAGATAGGATTTCCTACTCAGTATTAGTCCCATAATGGGATATTGGTTGATGTATTGTGTTTGGTTGTTTGATATAGTAATTGTATTGTGATTGTGGTTGTGATCGTTGTTGATGGTTCGCGAGGCGTGGCCTCGGCTGAGTGGGGTCACTTGCGGGAGTGGCTTCACGTCCTAGTTTCGCCTTCTGTGGAACCCGCCACAGAAGGGATGTGCACATTAATGGACAGGGTTATCGCTCACTATGTGGAGCGGGGATTTGGTGGGTACGGCTGCGGTCCCCCACTGGCGGGTTAGTCCGGTGGACGATCGTGATTGAGATGATTGGAATTGGTTGATTGTGTGTGACAGTTTGGCTGTCTGTTTATCTTATTGTTGGTATATATTGAATTGTGTGATTAGTACTGACCCCGGTGTTGTTTTGTAAACCTGCGGTGATCCATTCGGGGATGGTGAGCGAGATATTGAGCGGGTATTGAGATGAAATCGGGATAGCATTTGGGATGGTACGACATGATGATAAGAGTCTTCCGGTGTAGCTTATTAGTTATTTACATTCCAGTTAGAACAGTCAGTTTGAGAACATGTATCATACTTTTGGTTTGGTTTTGAGAATTGTAACTCTTCGCTAAGTATTTATAATTAAACGTTGTTTCTTCATTGTTATTTGATTATCATTGCCTCGGGTAACCGAGATGGTAATGTCTTCATACCTGAGTGGTCCTGGTAACGCACTTGGAGTATGGGGGTGTTACAACCTGCACTTTTGCTTTATCAACATGTATACCTTTATCAGAAATCAAATGCCCTAACACAACTCCCTCATTGACCATGAACTGACATTTTTTCCAGTTTAAAACAAGATTAACATCAATACAACGCTGCATGACTTTATCAAGGTTAGCTAAACAACGATCAAAGTCATTACCATAAACTGAGAAATCATCCATAAATACCTCCATAATATTCTCTATATAATCAGAAAAAATCCCCATCATGCACCTCTGAAAGGTAGTCAAGGGGCGTTACACAATCCGAAAGGCATTGCAAGTACGCAAAAACACCCTGTGGACAGGTAAAAGTGGTCTTACTCTGATCATCCGGATGAATGGGGATCTGAAAGAACCCTAAATATCCGTCTAGAAAACAGAAAAATTTGTTAGAAGCAAGTCTTTCAGTCATTTGGTCAACAAAAGGGAGGGGAAGTGGTCTTTCTTGGTGGCGGCATTCAACTGTCTATAATCAATGCACATCCACCACCCTGTCACAACTCGTGTTGGTATTAATTAATTTTTCTCATTTTTAACCACGGTAGTCCCTCCTTTCTTCGGAACTACCTGAACTGGGCTAACCCACTTGGAGTTGCCAACTGTATAAATAATACCTGCATCGAGTAGTTTTATCACCTCAGCCATAACAACTTCCCGCATCTTCGAGTTCAACTTGCGTTGACCACATGTCGTAAGGCTTGTGGCCTTCCTCCAGCTCTATCCTGTGCATACAAATATCAGGGCTGATGCCCTTAATATCATCCAAAGAGTAACCTAAAGCCTTCCTGTTTTTCTTAAGCACACACATCAAAGCATAAAGCTGGTCATCATTAAGCTTAGCACTAACAATAGCTGGGTACTTCTCCGTATCATCTAGAAAAACATACTTAAGATTAGGAGGAAGTGGCTTACGCTCTGGCACCTTTACCTCTACAGCATAGACAGAATTAGCTTCAATGGTATAGCAGGTGTTTACCAAATTCTCATTGGCCAGGCTTAAGAGCATCTCATCCTCTTCCTCTGTGAGCTCGTAGCTTTCCATTGAGGCTACCAAAGCATCTGGCTCCTCAGCATTCTCCGATGTACTACCTGCACACTCATCTAAATGGGTTAGATCAGCTAAGGGATCCTTGGCTAAGGATTCCCTCCAGTTACAATTAACAGCCTTGTTAACAATATCAATGGAATAACACGTATCATCATCAGCAGGTTCAGTCGTCTTACGAGCAAGACTGAACTCAATGGTGTCATCCCCTACTTCTAAGGTTATGATTCCGCATTTGACATCTATTACGGCTCCATTTTGTATGTAAAAATGGTCTACCTAAAATAATAGGTATCTCGATTGTCCTCCGCAATGTCCAAAACAACGAAATCGACAGAATAAAAAACTTACCCACTCGAACGGGTACATCCTCTAAGACTCCTAAAGGTCTCTGAGTCGATCTATTTGCCATTTGAAGGGTAATATCGGTCACCTTAAGTCTACCAATATTTAGCCTTTCGCGATAATACTACGGATTTTTATAAGCTAAGTACTCGACCGAGTAGAGCCTACTCGGCCGAGTAGTGTTAAGAGGGTAGTTTGTTTGGGTTCTGCCGAGGAATACTCGGCGAGTATGGTGAATACTCGATCGAGAGAGATACTCGGCCGAGTATACACTTTACTCGACCGAGTATCCGGCCTGACGGGTATTATTTCCGCGATTTTGGTTAAAATGATTAGAGGATATATATCATCGTTCGTCCGTTTCTAAAATCATTTCTCCCCAAAAACATAAACTACGTTCATTACCCTCTAATCATCTTCATCAATTCCAAGTCAAAGGTTGTCGATTGTGGGTTCTAGCATCTCATCCCGTGTCAATCGCCGTAGTAAGTGTCTTATACTTGTTCATCTATTGTCATTCTTATAAGTTATCAAACCCTAATTTGGTTAATTTGGGGGTTTAGGGTTTTGGTCATCATATGTCGTTGATTGTTGATTATCGTTGTTGTAGGTGATGATGTGTTACTAGTTGTGCATTTGTATGATTGATTGCAGCGTAGCGGATCGCAAAAAGGTAGGGTTTCCCTACTCAGTTTACTGTTCATTGTTAAGACATGTTAATTGTGTGACTATTGTTATCTGTTGATCATCGGAGTATGGAGATTGTTGTGACGATGTTGGTGTGAGGGTGTTGTGATGGCTTCGATGTCGTGTGATTGTGATTGTGGTGGAGTCACTTGCGGGAGTGGCTTCACACCCTAGTTCGCCCTCCGTGGAACCCGCCACAGGAGGGGATGTGCACATTAAGGGACAGGGATTGTTTGTCGCTCGTTAAGGAGCTGGACTAGGTGGGATCGGCTGCGGTCACTTACTAGCGGCGAGGATTACCTGTTGCGATGGGTAATCTGGCAGGGCTACACACTTCGGTGCGTAGTCGGTTATAGTGTGAGAACGAAAGATTGGGATTGGACGATGATCAGTTGATTACTTCGTTTGTTTGTCTTATATTGATTGAGTAATACTGACCCCGTTGTTGTTTGTGGAATCTGCGGTGATCCATTCGGGGATGGTGAGCGGGCTTGACGGTATTGCTAGTGATGAGCTTGGGGACAGTCATGGGAGTATTGTCATCACCAGTCATAGTATCACCGTCTGAGTCTTAGTTGATTTCTTTTATTGTCAGACATTGGAGTTGTATTTAGTTGAATCAGGTTTTGGATTTGGTTGATGTAAACTTTATACTTTACAGTACTTTAATAAATGTGCTCATTTCAGACGCTTTTGATATGTACTAACCTCGGGCAACCGAGATGGTAACACACTTTCATGGTAGGGTGGTCCTGGTAAGGCACCTTGGTATGAGGGGGTGTTACAAAGTGGTATCAGAGCCGAAGATTCTGGCACCTAAAACTAATCAATTCAATGAACTTAGGGAGTCTAAATAAAATGAACCCGAGGAGAGTTGTTTGGAGCTACCGCAAAGACTTGGGAGACGTCCCGGAGTCGCACTAAGGCCCTTACGATCTCAAGCCGGTCACATGGGGGGGGGGGGGGAATATGTTGTATGTTGAGTCATGTATGTTGATACCTATAGTTTGGATCTTGTGCATGGTTGGATGAAATGATGAAAAAAGTGGAATGTGATGTTTGTTGAAAGATGTATCGAGGTTTATTTGATGTTAAACTTTGAGCAATGAATATGTGGGCATGTTAAGTGTTGAAACATGGTAAAATATGAAGGGCGAATTATGAATTCGTACCTGATTGATATTGAGCATGAAGAATGTGATCATGTTACCTGTTTAATGCAATGTTGAGCATGAAGTATGGTAGGGGTACATGTGCATATGAACATAATGATGTCAATGCTTTATTGTTAGTAGAAGCATGTGATTAGGGTCATACGTCTACATATGTGAATGTCGTGTTTAATTCTAATGTGAGTATGATGAAAGTTCACCTATATACTGGTTTTTAGAAGTATTGAGTTGTTATTGTTTGCTTTATGCATGTTTAAGTTGTTTTGTTAAGAAAATTCGATTTGTATACAAACCGATTTTGGAGGGGTTGTCTTAAAACTGTCATAAGTATAGTTCTATAAATGATATTGCTGTTATTCTAAGTTGAGGTGATAGCTTGTCCTCTTACGATTCTAACGACATGTCACACGCCCAAAATGACCAAGTAACGAATGAGATATGACTGTTTTACGAAAACTGGACGGTGCTGAGAACTACGTCGATACTCGACCGAGTAGTCCCTACTCGGCCGAGTATTTTTTATACTCGACCGAGTATTCCATATTCGGCCGAGTAATCTCTCTGTGATAATACTGTTTAGCGTCTGGAGTCGTGAACTCGGCCGAGTAGTCTCATACTCGACCGAGTAAGGTCTACTCGACCGAGTAATCCTTCTGCGACAATTGAGTTCGCTTCTGGAGTCGAAAACTCGATCGAGTAATATCGTTACTCGACCGAGTACCTTGTACTCGACCTAGTATGTTATGTACTCGACCGAGTACCTTATTGGGCGGCCACTTTGAGTCGGTGGTTATGTTCTTACTTTTGTTTGAGTCGGTGGCTATGTTCTTACATTGTTTTGAGTCGTAGGGTATATATACATGTATGTTTTGAGTCTTTACGCATTATTTTATACGTGTGACGGTCTTGATACGTAAGTTACCAGAAGATATGACATGGAGAATGCCGGCTTATGGGGGACATGTGTTGGGTAAGGAAGACATGTGTTAATGGGGTTGTGAAGGATAGTGAAAAAAGAAAAGGGAAGAATGATGAGCTAATCGAGGTAAAGAGCATGTTTTGTGAGGTATGGTGAGTGATATAGTCGTGTGTTGAGTAAGATAAAAGTAGGTGTTTATGGGCAAGAGTGATATAAGTGTAAAGAAATGGGAGAATGAAACATTAAGATGAAGGATGAGATAACCATGGTAACTTAGGATATATAGTGGTTTCTGGAGAAAGATGATTATGACGATGTTGGGTATGGATCTAGAGAGCTTAGATCGAGTGATGCCGCAATAAGGATTTGTAGATAATAGTTGTTATAGAGATTTATATTACTAGAAGGTGAGCCTAGTGTATAATCATCTAGGAGGTCACGGATGAAGTGGAGCTTGGTTATCAAGGATTATTAGAAAAAGATATAATAGAGTAAGGAGAAATTATTGAGTGGGTGTATCTATCGGTGGAGAGTATGAGTGAAAAGTGTGAGGAGAAGGTTTGTTGAAAAAAAAAAATGAATGAAGAATAATGCCATGGGCTAATAGAATTTGATTTTTGGAAGTAATAGAAAGAGAAGGATGATGGTAAGTTGGTTGAACGTTAACAAGGATTAGGGGACATGAAGGTCAGGTATCACGGAATTGTGAGATGCTACCATGAGGGCGTGAGTAAGAGGAGTATATATGTATAAATTGCAGGACGACTTGTCAGACTTGAGTTTGAGGGTTTAAAAGAGTCGGAAGTTGGTAGGGTGTTTGTACGGTAAGAAACTAGGGTGGTGATGTAGATGAGTATATAACCAAGGAAAAAGGTTGGATAGTTGTTGAGGTAATTTTGTGATGGATTTGATGTTCTTCATTTGGGATGATAACCAAAGAGAGGGGATAGATTGTTATATTGAGAAGTGGTAGGAAGAGAGTAGTCGCATGAAGGATGGTAGTGTCGTAGTATTGTCTAGTGAGTAAGGATGATGTTACTTTAAGGAAGTTAGTTGTTCTAATGAGGTTGATTTTGTGGAGGTGGTTAGTATGTTTGGTTGTGAGGAAGTATAAGATGTGGATATACGAGGTGTTCG
This sequence comes from Silene latifolia, assembly GCF_048544455.1. Classification (NCBI taxonomy): domain Eukaryota; kingdom Viridiplantae; phylum Streptophyta; class Magnoliopsida; order Caryophyllales; family Caryophyllaceae; genus Silene; species Silene latifolia. Next base: position 145,321,796 of record NC_133538.1, read on the forward strand.
CTGGAAGTTAGGTGCGATGTTATGGCTACATTTGGGAGGGTGATAATTGTGTGTAAGAGAAGATATGTTATGAAGGGCACCTGAGTTAAGTCCGGATAAGAGATATTCATTGTCAAGTGGTAACTTATGTGCTCAGGATTGGCTAGCTAGTTTCGATTATGGGTCCATGAGGTGTGTAAAACTTGGTGTGAGGTCCTGACCTCATGAGTAACGATATGGTATGATAGTTATGAGTCGTTATATGGGTGTGTTCCGCGTCATAAGTTATAATTATATGTGTATGTATGATATCTGTAAGTAATGGTGTGAGGTTCTGGCCTCAAGAGTCATAGTATGTGATACGTGCCTAATGTATAGTCTTTTTAGCCTATTTCAGCACGTATATCTATGCATTTTCATACTATTTTTATGTTATTTTGCCCCGAATTGGCTACTTTGGTTCGTTTTGTCTATTTTGTAGAAATGAACGCAAGAGTAGTGGAATCGTACCCTTTTTCGTCCTTTTTGCATGCATTTAGAGGAGACGGGATTGTTCCAGAGTGAGATACTGCATTTGGAAGCGTCGTGGCACGCATTACGAGGCACTTAGGTGAAGACGTGAGCTGAAATGAAGAAAAAGTGCTCGATCGAGCTGTTTACCAGTCGATCGAGTGGTTTCTACAACCCCATTTGGTCGATCGAGTGGTTTTCCACTCGATCCTTAGCTTGCAGTAAGGCCTGTCACTCGATCGAGTAACTATTTGGTCGATCGAGTGGATTCTACTCAAGAGTTGGTCGATCGAGTGGTTTTAATCCACTCGATCGAGTGGTTTTTATGGGTTTGGGCTTTAATTAGCCCGCGTGATGTTTTATTTCGCATAAACTTGTTTTGTTTGCTATTTAAGCACGCTTTACTAGGTTAATTAGGATCATCTTTTACTCTATCTTTTGATAAAGAGAAACTTTTACTACGTTACTTTTATTCCTCTTCTTTGCTCCTTTATTTTGGGATTATTATTGCTCGGATTGGTTGTTCTTTACGCCGGATTCGCATTGATTGTAATTCCTTCTCTTCCTTTATTAATAATAATCATTTGGTTGCTTTAATTTCTTGTTTGTGCTACTATTTCTTTTGCCCTAATTTTCCTTATTGCAATTTATTGTTTATTCATTATGTTTTTTATTTGGGAATTTAATTCTTTGTTAGTTTAATTAAGAATATGAGTAGCTAAACCCCTTTCATGTTGGGATTAGGAGATCTGCGGTAGAAATGTGACAATGTAGTGAATGAATTAGACGAATTAATTACGAGACTCTGTCACTATAGCAATTTAACTGTAATTTCCGACCTAGTTGAGTGCACGCTTCTATGTCACCCTTTAATCTGGCTAAAATTAATCCTGGATCGAAAGATTGGACTAAATAGGCCTGCTATAAACAGTGGACTACCCTAATGAGGACGAAAGTTAAGTTAGTGGTATTTTAGGATAGAAAGTGGACCGAAAGGACCTTTTAACATCCGTCTCACATCTAGTTCGTCTGAATCATTTACAGCTGAGTCATTGGACTACCGTAGTGAACCGAATTCCCGACATGTCCCTCTCTTCTTGATAGTCTAATCATATTTTATTGTCTTTACTGCTCCTTATTTTATTTCTCTTCCTTTCAAACTTCGTAGTTTAGGACCAATTTCAAACAAACCCTCAATTGTTACCATAGGATTAGAATTAGACAGCTATAATTACATTACCTCCCTGTGGAATCGATACTCGACTGCCTCTAGTACATTTTAGTTGAGACCGTTAGGTTTTATCTTTGATAGGGTTGCGATAGCCTTATCAAATTTTGGCGCCGTTGCCGGGGAGGCAATTGTTCAATTTATTAGTTGTTTTATTTTTAGTCCTTTTTAGTTTAAGGAACACCCGTTCCTTAGACTATTCTTATATTCTGTTTTTAGTTTCCTCTTATGCGCAGGTCACAGGGCGGTGAATTATTGCCTTATAATCCTGAACTTGAGAAATCCTTGCGCGAGTTGAGGCGATCACAGAGGGTATTGCCGACAGAGGAAGAGCTGAGTACTCTGTCTAGTTATTACGAGAACGCTTTGTTCGAGGAAGATCCACCTTCATCTCCAGTTTCCAATTCATCAGCTGAAACAGTCACTTCTCCAGACTTTCTAGAAATGGCTGAAGAAGCAACTATTGCCAGTCACTCTGAACCGACAGCCGCAAATCTCTATAAGGGGTTTGTATTACCAGGAGAGGCGAGAAAATTCGAGCCAAAGCGGCTTATATCAATCGGTTGAGAAAAACCAATTTGGGGAGCGCAAATGAAGATGCGACTAAGCACATGGAAACCTTTATCGATTATTCTTTGCTCCATACCTCCACTGCTTGGCGTGACCCAGGATCGATAAAAGAAACCATGTTTATCTTCTCACTCCGCGATCTTTGCAATGGAGTGGTATAGGGATTTGGACCGGGTCGCTCACGGTATAACCGATCGGAATTCACTGGCTTTAGCATTTTATAAGAAGTACTTTTCTGCATCGAAGACTATTGCCATTAGAGCTCAAATCACGAGCTTTAAACAAGGGCCTGACGAGAACTTTCACTAGGCATGGGTCCGCTTCAAGAAGATGGTGCGAACCATTCCGCACCATGGGTTCGAAAAGTGGAGTCTATGCAATCATTTCTATAACGGGTTGTACGACGATCAGAGAGCTATTTTGGATGCTGCTTCCAATGGCCGATTTGCTGACAACATGGGAGAGACCAAGGGATGGAAGATCATTGATGATTTGGCCACCCATAAGGCCGAATATGGGAAATCCAGAGGTAATCAAAGAAGAGCTGCTGAATCTTCTTCTGTTGCTGCACTTGAGGCTCTCACTGCAAGATTTGATAAATATGAGCTGGGAGGAGCTTCCAAAGGAGGGATGTACCAGGTTAATCTTTGTGATGATGACGGTCCTTTCGTCTGTAGAAGATGTGGAGGAGAGGGACATGTCTCAGATCATTGTCCCAATTCCTATGAGTCATGTGCTGCCTTCCAACACTACAGGCAGAACAACAGTTATTACGAGCCAAATGTCCACCCCAATTTGAGGTGGAGTAGTCAGAATGTACTCAATCCCACTGCCCCTCCGAATCAGTAGCAGCCGTACATTCCTCCACACAAGAATCAACAAGGCTATCAGAAGCCCCCTTATTTTAATCCTCCTAACCATGGTGCATCATCTTCCGGTGGAGTGAGTGAAATGGGTGAGCTTAAGTCCATGTTGCAGACCATTACAAAGCACTTACAGCTAAATGATCAACAAAATCAACAGGACGCGTCATTCAAGGCACTTGAGACTCAAGTTGCCCAACTTGCTGCAAATGAATCCTCGAGGAAGCAGGGTCATTTACCTACTAAAAATGAGAAGAATCCACATGAGACGGTAAATCTGATAGAATTAAGAAGCGGTCTTTCTTATGAGGGACCGGAAGTGTCGAAATCAGACCCGAAGATAGCTGTAACTGATGATGAACAGTGTTCTGATAAGATAAAAGGGCTCACGACAAATGAATTACTCGATCGACTGAAATCTGGTGTTCGATCGAGCAGAATTGAGGATGATAGTGGTCGATCGAGTGGTTTTTCCACTCGATCGAGTGAACAAGAGGAACAAACTGGTCGATCGAGTAGAATTTCTACTCGATCGAGTGAAGCAGATAATGAGGTTGGTCGATCGAGTGGAAAGTTTACTCGATCGACTAGTGTTGAAGAAGAAACTGCTCGACCGACTGAAGAAGTTGGTCGATCGAGTAGTATTGATAACGGGAAACTTATACGAGAGCCTGCTAGTGCTCGTTTAAGTGAAATATCGCCGGAAAGACCTCGTTCGAGAGGTAAGAAGTGTCCAAAGGATACTGAACTTGCTCCGGAAGACACTTTGGAAGAGAGAAACAAAGGACTCGAGATACCTATCACGGTTCCTTTCCCGAGGCGACTGCAAAACACCAAAGCTAATCAACAGTTCGGCAAATTTGTCGAACTTTTGAAGAGTTTGGAAGTCACCGTGCCGTTCACTGAATTGCTGACTAAGGTACCCTCTTATTTAAAGTTTATGAAAGAAATTTTAGCACGTAAGAGGACTATTAATGTGATGAGCGTAGCTTTATTTCGAGGTGGGGTCAGCCCTATTTCAAAATAAGTTACCTTCTAAGCAGTCAGACCCGGGTAGTTTTTCGATTCCGTGTCATATCGGTATGCATTTGATTGATAATGCGCTATACGATTTAGGCGCTAGCGTAAGTGTCTTACCTTTATCTCTGGCTAAGAGACTCGGTTTGACAAAGCTGAGTTGCACCAACATGACTGTCCAGATGGCCGACCGTAGTTTATCACGGCCATTAGGTGTAGTAGAAGACGTACTGTTGGATCGGGAAATTCTTTATTCCCGTTGATTTTGTTGTCTTAGACATCCCGAAGATGCACACACCCCTATCATTTTAGGGAGACCATTTTTGTCTCGCCCGTGCAGTAATAGACGTCGGGGGTAAGACTTTGACCTTTCAGGTAGGGGACGAGGAGCTGATTTTTCATCAGTCTAAGTTCCGAAGGGCTCCCATGCAAGCCCAACCTTGCAATGCTCTCTCTTCTATTGACACTCCAGATGGAAATTTGGAGAAATGTGCTGCTATTGTTAACCCTCTGCCTCAGACTGAGAGCAAAAAGGAGGAAAGTTCGTCTGTTTTCCATGCTGCAGGTACAGATGAAAGCAATAAAGAAGTTGTCAAAGGACGTTGTTCAACTGTTATCAATCAAACTGGAAGTAAGGATGCCAAAGAAGATGACAGAGGAGCAAGGACGAGTAAAGTTCGAACCTACGTGGATTGGAACTACATTCCTCCTACTGTTGCAAATGGTAATTCAAGCTCATGGAAATTAAAGAGGTCGGTCAGTGTTGCTGAAGTGACGTCCTCCAGTTAGAAGCCCACCGAGGGGCTACAGAAATTTGATGAGAATTGAACGGGGAAATGCCCCGTTTAACACATTGTAATAGATAATTTTATTTGACTTTCTTTTGAATTTGTTTTATAGCGTTTTAATTAGGACAATTAGTTTTAGACAATTTTTAGCATAGACGTAAGACTATAGACTGTGCTTTTGCGTATTTGGTATTTTGGGAAACTCTTGGATGTGTTTTTATGCAGGTTTGGGGAAGTCTTACGCATTCCGAGGAAGAAAAGACGAAAATTCAAGAGCCTACAAGAGGAAAGTCCTCGATCGAGTACTTTTTGTACTCGATCGAGTGAAAATATGGTCGATCGAGTAGTTTATTTACTCGATCGAGTAAAGCAAAAAGAAGGATTGGTCGATCGAGTAACTTATTACTCGACCAAGCAGCTGGACCATAAAAGTACTCGATCGAGTGATTTAAAACCACTCGATCGAGTGAAATGCGCAATGGACACGGGAGTTTTCTATCTTAAACTCTTTATTTCATCCTTCATTTCATTTCACCCTAATTTCCGTCTAACCCCTTCCCCTAATTGCGATTTAAACTCCCCGAAATCCCCATTTTCTTGCCCAAATCACCAAATCCGTCACCTACATTTCATTGCTTGCATTTTAATCTTCAAAAGCCCCTTAATTTCACCCCTTTTTGTGTCCATTTTCGCGGTTTTAAAAGGGATTTAGGGTTTGCGGGTTTTTCGACTGAAATCCGCCATTGTTGCTTGTTTACTTGAGGATTATTTGCATATGTAGGTTCATCATCATCAAGTAAGTGTTTCATTCACCCTCTTTGCATTTTATCTTCGATTAATTCGAATTTCATGAGGTGATATTGAACTAGGGTTTCGAAAATCCATGTCTAGTCAAAATTTTCGACCTGATTGTGTTTGTATGCCCTTAATTAGCTTGCTTGATGATCTTAATTCCCCTTCCTCGCTGTTTTGCATGCTTAATTCGATTTCTACATGAAACTATGCGATATGGTTCAAGGACAGTCGATATCTTCGATTGTCACTAAGGTTCTTATTCTTTATGTCTGTCTAGTAGCTTTAGGGTTGCTTAATTGCTGTTAACATTACCTGTTTTGACCACCCTTTCGCCAAATATATGCTATTAGGGTATTTCAGTCGAAGTCTTCGACTATCAGACGGGTTTACAAGCTTTCATGCCTTGTTTAGTCTCAGTCATCACTTACTCACTGCTGTTGATTAACTGTCATCCCGTCTCCTATCACCATTTGCACACTGTAGTTCGAATTTATTTGAGGATTGTTGGGAATTCTATGCTGTAGAGTCGACTTTTTCGACTTTTAGGGGACTTACATGCTGTCACATGCTGGTTAACGCGTTGTTTTAGCCACGGTTAGCAGCCATTTTTCTTATCATGTCCCTTGCTTTGATTACAGGATGGAGTCTAGTACTTTACCTTCTACTAGTACCACTTCTAGCCCGTCCTTGAGCGAGTCAGTGGCCCCTGCTGTTGCCACTACCTCTGCCCTAGTCACCACTGCAGCTCCAGTTTTCCTTGTTTCAGCTGCAGGGACGGTTTTTGCTCCAGCTAGCTCAGTTGGAAGCCCAGTTCAGGCTGCCACTTCCACTTCAACAGCCACCACGTGTACACCAGCCTCCACTTCTGCACCTATGACTGACTCACCTGCGGTTGCAGCTGCCTTCAGAGCTGATTTAGTCCCTTACACAGTCCGAGAGCGGGCCGCTGCCTTGCGTTCCAGAGACGGAGGTCGGGGTCGTAGACGGTGTAGAGCTACGCCAACTCCTGTTGCCTCTACTCCAGCCCCAGTCACTTCCTGTTCTTTGCTTCGCTTCTACTTCGAGACAGTCGAGTTCGAGGGGACACTTCCTCGAATCTCACCCGGACTACCGCAGTATTATTCGTCAATGCTTTACACCGCGATAAATTTTATAACCTGCTGAAGTGTGAACATATGCCTTCCCGATTTTTAGACAAATCGGCATTAGAGAAACTCGGTATCTACGAGTCAGTCTGTACCTTGCTATGGGTCACGGGGATGCCTGGCCTCATTACCATGAGGGGCCACACCTTCTTAGAGCTGAGTCTCGAGTTTCTCAGCTCTTTTACCTTCTCCCCAGATGCACATGAGACCGACCCCGACAGTCGTTCAGTCTCCTTCCGGTTATTTAACCGGACCTTTCAGATGCCTCTGGCAGAGTTTGGTAGTTTACTTGACCTCACCTCCTCGGGCGTGAAATCAGACTCGCGGAAGGTTTACAAACAGGTTTGGCGGTGCTTGGCCATACCCGTTTCCAGGAGCGAAAGCTCCACCAGGTCCACCATACCCGTCCGTTGTTTTCTCAGACTCATGGGGAGCTCTATTTTCGGCCAAAAGGAGCCGAACAACATCACGAACCGCGAGCTCTCCATCCTGGGCGGTTACCTGAATGTCGACTGTGAGGGTCCTTTTACCTTCAACATTGCCTACCTCACCGCCCAGTACCTCCACGACCAGGGGAAGAAGGAGACGGGAACCATTGCCTCCGGTGACATAGCCACCATTCTTGCCCATCGCCTTTTCCCCACCTGGCCATGTGACCTACAGTACCTCACGGGAGAGAGGTTACTGAGTCTGGATGCCATGCTCTCTCAGCATTGGCTGACCCCAGACCACAAGACTTGGAAGATTGACGGCTCCCTGTCTGTCGACTTACCCTGCGACAGTATCCCCCATCTTGAGCCCTTTCCTACAGTGGTAAAGGGCCACCGTCTGCCTGCCTTGCCTCTACTTCACCGTCCACTTCGACTATCTACTGATGCACCAGCCGCCAAGAAGCAGCGAGTTGAGACTGGAGAGGGGTCCGCACCTTCAGGGAGTACCCAACCTTCCACGGCTACTCCCGATCCGACCCCTACTCCCACTGTTACTACTACTCCTACTCCTGCTCCACCTCCCACTGACCAGACACAGGCTGAGCCGGTCTTCCCGGCTACTTTTAGACCACCTCCTCCCTTTGTAGCGCCCGCGGTCCAGGACCAAGGGGGCGCAGTTTACGCTCTGTTGATTGAGCTTGCAGAGCGTCAGGCTCGTATGGAGAGAGACTTAGCTTTGACTCTACACCCTCTGTACGAGTACCACCTGCGGAGACACAGACCGATCCCCGAGGGTTGGCCACACCCTTCCTTCTTCCGGTACCCAGCTGAGGGGTACCCGGTGTCAGAGGACGAGGAGGAGAGCGAGGACCCAGAGGTGGCGGTGGATAGAGCTCGCGCTGAGGAGCGGAGGAGGAGAGAGGAGGAGAGAGACCCGGAGTACCAGGGTGAGGGAGATGGCGACGACGACGACGAGTAGCTACTGGTCTACTCACTTCCCCAGTTTTCTGGCTGGTTTGGGGAAGTTCGTGTTTTGTATGTTTTCTTACTCTTTTATTTTGTCTCCTTTATTTATTGCTTTTATTTTATTTATAGGTTGTATATTCCCGATCCCCCATATTTCTGCTGGTGTATGCTGGAGGACAACGAGGGCGTTGTCCGTTTTGGTTTGGGGAGGGTATTGCATCCTTTTGAGTCTGCATCTGCATTTGTTTTGCATTCACGTTTACTTTTCAGCTTGCATTGTTCTTTTTTTTTCCATCAAAAATCCAAAAAAAATTAGAAAATTTCAAAATTTCAAAAAAATTTCACGTTTATTTCTGCATATAGGTTGAGTCGGAACGGTAGATTCCCATGATGACAATGCACTATAACTTGTCAATTTACTTGAGCCTTGCACTTTATTGATAGTTTTTAGCTTTGTCATACGCATAATCTACGAATTTCTGTTCAAATATAAGCTGACTGTTTAGACTTGACCTATAAATTGGCAAACTACTTAAAAATTCTGAGTTTTTAGAGCCACAATTGGTGACATTCATGACCAGTTCATTAGGAATTTTGAGTAGTACTCCTTGCATAGCATGTTCATCTCATTTGCACATTTATGACATTCAATTTCTTGTCAAATGCACATATTCGGGTTTGTGGTTGGTGTCACATGCAGGGAGGGTCTTGCAAATTTCCCTTTCTTATTACTTTACACCCATTTAGCTCCACATAAGCCAAAATTACCTTTTGACCCATTAGCTACATCCCAAACTAAGTCTGCCTAGTCAAGCTAGTTAGTATGTTCTTCTGCGGTATATTTTTCCTTTGCAATTTGGTCCGTGTTTCTTGTTTTGGAGTTGGCGTAAGTATAGAGGAAGAAAGAAAGAAAAAAAAAGAGAAAAACGTGAGAAAGAAAAAAAATGAAAAATGAAAAAAAGAGAAGGCTGGAACGTAAGGAAGAAAAAAAAAAGAAAAAGAAGAATGTGAAAACAGTTGTGCCCCTGTTGTCTGAGTTGAGAAGATGTTTGAAGACGTACAATAGAAAAGGGGTTGCTTTGTTTCAGTTATTTGTTTCAGACGGTGTTTAAAAAAGGGAAGTTTGTGACCGTCTGACTCCTCCGTTCTATCCCATATTTTTTGAGGAGATTATGTTTTGAGTCTAGTGAGTTTTGTGCAAAATGAAGGGCACTTGTACTTAGTCTTTCAGTCAGTTGAGATCCGGATGGTTTCATTATGGTCCTGTTAGGAACTAGCTTGACGCTTTTACCTCTACATTTCCATAACTTGTTTTGCCTTTTCTCACCTGAACCTCACTATTCCCATATTATTTGAAAACCCTCGGCTGTGACGGACATTATCGGTTGGAATTTGTGCATTAGTGCTTGAATTGTCTTTCATTTTTGTTGCATGCATGCTATGTAGGTCGCAATTAGGTGAGTGACTGTCTTTTCTTCTCTCTTTTACATATAACATTTGCCCTTTGCTTCATGAGAGAAGAGTGACCACGTGAGAGTCCAGTTTTGTTGGTCTTGCAAGGTCGATATGTCGGCTATATTTACGAACGACTTATAATTCGTTTTGCGTATTGACTGTTTAGCTTTAACTGTTAATTTTTGTTGCATTAAATTGGTTCAAGTCGACAAGTTAAGCTAGCTCTGAGTTATCATTTCAGTTCCATTAGTTTATTTTTGAGTTTACTCGAGGGCGAGTAAAGGTTCGGTTTGGGGAGATTTGATACGTGCCTAATGTATAGTCTTTTTAGCCTATTTCAGCACGTATTTCTATGCATTTTCATACTATTTTTATGGTATTTTTCCCCGAATTGGCTACTTTGGTTCGTTTTGTCTATTTTGTAGAAATGAACGCAAGAGTAGTGGAATCGTACCCTTTTTTGTCCTTTTTGCATGCATTTAGAGGAGACGGGATTGTTCCAGAGTGAGATACTGCATTTGGAAGCGTCATGGCACGCATTACGAGGCACTTAGGTGAAGACGTGAGCTGAAATGAAGAAAAAGTGCTCGATCGAGCTGTTTACCAGTCGATCGAGTGGTTTCTACACCCCCATTTGGTCGATCGAGTGGTTTTCCACTCGATCCTTAGCTTGCAGTAAGGCCTGTCACTCGATCGAGTAACTATTTGGTCGATCGAGTGGATTCTGCTCAAGAGTTGGTCGATCGAGTGGTTTTAATCCACTCGATCGAGTGGTTTTTATGGGTTTGGGCTTTAATTAGCCCGCGTGATGTTTTATTTCGCATAAACTTGTTTTGTTTGCTATTTAAGCACGCTTTACTAGGTTAACTAGGATCATCTTTTACTCTATCTTTGACAGTAGAAACTTTTACTACGTTACTTTTATTCCTCTTCACTGCTATTTTATTTTGGGATTATTATTGCTCGGATTCAGTTGTTCTTTACGCCGGATTCGCATTGATTGTAATTCCTTCTCTTCCTTTATTAATAATAATCAGTTGGTTACTTTAATTTCTTGTTTGTGCTACTATTTCTTTTGCCCTAATTTTCCTTATTGCAATTTATTGTTTATTCATTATGTTTTCTGCTGGGAATTTAATTGCTGTTAGTTTAATTAAGAATATGAGTAGCTAAACCCCTTTCATGTTGGGATTAGGGGATCTGCGGTAGAAATGTGACGATGTAGTGAATGAATTAGACGAATTAATTACGAGACTCTGTCACTATAGCAATTTAACTGTAATTTCCGACCTAGTTGAGTGCACGCTTCTATGTCACCCTTTAATCTGGCTAAAATTAATCCTGGATCGAAAGATTGGACTAAATAGGCCTGCTATAAACAGTGGACTACCCTAATGAGGACGAAAGTTAAGTTAGTGGTATTTTAGGATAGAAAGTGGACCGAAAGGACCTTTTAACATCCGTCTCACATCTAGTTCATCTGAATCATTTGCAGCTGAGTCATTGGACTACCGTAGTGAACCGAATTCCTGACATGTCCCTCTCTTCTTGATAGTCTAATCATATTTTATTGTCTTTACTGCTCCTTATTTTATTTCTCTTCCTTTCAAACTTCGTAGTTTAGAACCAATTTCAAACAAACCCCCAATTGTTACCATAGGATTAGAATTAGACAGCTATAATTACATTACCTCCCTGTGGATTCGATACTCGACTACCTCTACTACATTTTAGTTGAGACCGTTAGGTTTTATCTTTGATAGGGTTACGATAGCCTTATCAGTATGGATGGTATTCATAAGGTTATTATCTGTTATTCCGTGTAATATGCTGCGTTGTGATCTAATATAGCGGTTTTGATAAAGCCTTCTGGTCGAGGAAGTGGTACTCAGTAGGTGGTATGGGATTTTAAAAGGTTGTGATGCCTATCGATATGGTCGTTGTGCCTCAAGTGGCGATCTGAGCACGGTAATCCGTGTGGTGATACGAGTATTTTCGTGGTGACATAGATGGTTGTTTAATTACTGCTATTTATGGTTCTGTTGTTGTCATGATATAGTAATAATCTGTTAATAGGACACAGTTGTGAAAGGTTGTGGAGTACTTTTGATCTTGTTTTAGATGAGGCGTTGGTGAACATAGTTGTGGTAAGAGAATTGTGGAGCATGTGTGGTATGGAACTGGAACTACAGGTTGTTTAACACCTTTTCTTGGGATAGTGAGTACGGAGTTTTGGGACAGTGAATACGGAGTTTTGGGACCTAGCATCATGTCAAGTTAAGGGTGAGTTTTGTGGTAATAAAAGAGATGAACTTGAGAAGTTAAGGTGAATATGTGTAACAATTGTGGATTGTGAGCTAAGATCGTGGAGATGAGTGTATCTGTATATAGAAGTATGTCTTTTTGCCGTAATGTAGAAGATATGGAGTAGTTGCTATACTGAGGATTTTATGATGTATGTTATGGGAGTACAGAATAATTGGAGGCACGAGAACTGTTAAAAAAAAAAAAAAAAAAAGGAGAGTCATGGATATAGGAATGGTTGTAGGTGTTGAGGTTATAGTGGGTTATCGTTGTCATGCGGTAGTAATGAGGATTATGGGAGGTATAGTAAAGGACCTAGTATTTGTGAGTTACGAGGACGTAACATTTACCTTAAGAGGAGTAGGATGCGACAAGAGAGTTTGATGGTCACATAGGTTGCAATTGGAAGTTTGAGTGTTGATGTAGAATAAGGATGGATTTGTGTGATGGTCGATGTTATTACAGGTAATGACAGTGCTCGTAGTAGTATGATGTTTAGGAAGTGTGAGTAACGGATTGTGTGAGGATGTTTATGTGTGTGTGTACACTTCGAGGACGAAGTTCGTTTTAAGGATGGTAGAATGTAACTTTCCGTTTTGATGGTTGATCTTGTCCGGTGGATTGTCTCGGTAATTGAGGTGCTAGTGAGCTTTATAGTAGTGAGACAGAGTTGGCAACACTTATATTATGGTTATTAATTCGGTAATGTTATGGAGTCAGTATTGGGAGCCTATGATATAGTTGAGACGATATCGTGAGCCATGCTGTGGAATGAAGAGTGGTTTGTGGAGTTAGTGTTAGGTGTCCATGTTTTATAGGTTGGGTTGGAACTTCGGGGATGAAGTTCTTTTTAAGGGGGGAAGACTGTAATACTACGGATTTTTATAAGCTAAGTACTCGACCGAGTAGAGCCTACTCGGCCGAGTAGTGTCAAGAGGGTAGTTTGTTTGGGTTCTGCCGAGGAATACTCGGCCGAGTATGGTGAATACTCGACCGAGTAGAGGATACTCGGCCAAGTATACACTTTACTCGACCGAGTATCCGGCCTGACAGGTATTATTTCCGCGATTTTGGTTAAAATGATTAGAGGATATATATCATCATTCGTCAGTTTCTAAAATCATTTCTCCCCAAAAACATAAACTACGTTCATTACCCTCTAATCATCTTCATCAATTCCAAGTCAAAGGTTGTCGATTGTGGGTTCTAGCATCTCATCCCGTGTCAATCGCCGTAGTAAGTGTCTTATACTTGTTCATCTATTGTCATTCTTATAAGTTATCAAACCCTAATTTGGTTAATTTGGGGGTTTAGGGTTTTGGTCATCATATATCATTGATTGTTGATTATCGTTGTTGAAGGTGATGATGTGTTATTAGTTGTGCATTTGTATGATTGATTGCAGCGTAGCGGATTGAAAAAAGGTAGGGTTTCCCTACTCAGTTTACTGTTCATTGTTAAGACATGTTAATTGTGTGACTATTGTTATCTGTTGATCATCGGAGTATGGAGATTGTTGTGACGATGTTGGTGTGAGGGTGTTGTGACGGCTGTGATGTGGTGTGATTGTGATTGTGGTGGAGTCACTTGCGGGAGTGGCTTCACACCCTAGTTCGCCCTCCGTGGAACCCGCCACGGGAGGGGATGTGCACATTAAGGGACAGGGATTGTTTGTCGCTCGTTGAGGAGCTGGACTACGTGGGATCGGCTGCGGTCACCCACTAGCGGTGAGGATTACCTGTTGCGATGGGTAATCTGGCAGGGCTACACACTTCGGTGTGTAGTCGGTTACAGTGTGAGAATGAAAGATTGGGATTGGACGATGATCAGTTGATTACTTCGTTTGTTTGTCCTATATTGATTGAGTAATACAGATCCCGTTGTTGTTTGTGGAATCTGCGGTGATCCATTCGGGGATGGTGAGTAGGCTTGACAGGTATTGCTAGTGATGAGCTTGGGGACAGTCATGGGAGTATTGTCATCACCCGTCATAGTATCACCGTCTGAGTCTTAGTTGATTTCTTTTATTGTCAGACATTGGAGTTGTATTTAGTTGAATCAGTTTTTGGATTTGGTTGATGTAAACTTTATACTTTACAGTACTTTAATAAATGTGCTCTGTTCAGACGCTTTTGATATGTACTAACCTCGGGCAACCGAGATGGTAACACACTTTCATGGTAGGGTGGTCCTGGTAAGGCACCTTGGTATGAGGGGGTGTTACATTCGCAAACAGAATATGGTATGACCTTGACACTGGCCCCTAAATCGCAAAGGGCCTTTCCAATTTCGTGGTTACCTATAGTGCAGGGAATTGAAAAACTACCCGGGTCCTTTAATTTAGGTGGTATATTAATTTGCGAAAAAGCATTGCATTCTTCCACAAAAGCAACATTACCATCATCATGAAAATTTCTCTTATGATTCAAAATGTCTTTCATAAATTTAGCGTAAGAGGGTACCTGGGTAATTAGGTCAGTGAAAGGAATTGTTACCTCGAGATTCTTGACCATTTCCAAAAACTTACCAAACTTGCGCTCCAGCTTAGTATTCTTTAAACGCTCTGGATACGGGACTGCAACACTGGTCGTAGGATCAGCAACCTTCGGCTTCCGTAAGTTTAAAACTTTCGACAAATCGTTAATAAGTATAGAATCATGCAGATTAGTTGACGGATTTGCGTCCTGCACTGGAGACCCAGTCGATCGACCATTGGTCTCGGTCGATCGACCAATCTGGCTGGGCATGAACAGTTTCGTCGTAAAATCGCCGTCAAAAACTTCACTCGATCGACTGACATTGGTGGTCGATCGACCGCATGTGCTGTGCTCAATTAGTTTCTGGTCAGAAACTTTTTCATCAGGTATTCCGGTCGATCGACTGCTGGTGTTGGTCGATCGACCACTCGTACTGGCAATAGAGTTCGTTTTTGCACCAGAAATTAAACTCGTCTTTTCATCATTTCCCGAGTCTTCTCTTGGCTTATCAGGACCATCATAAGAAAGGCCACTTCGTAGATTAATGGCATTAATGGTTTCAATTGGTCCTTCACATTTGCTTGAAGAATTGGCGACTTGCCTAGCCTCTAAATTCTCTAACTGCTTGACAAAATTCTTTGCACATTCAACCCCGGCTTCTTCTATTTTCGTGACTTGGACCAAAAGAGTTCGGACTAGGTCTCTCAATTCCACGGTCTCATCTGAATTATGGACAGGAATTTCAACTCTTTCCTTGGAAGTTTCAGAGGTCTCGAGCTTCTCGAGACGGGCAGTAATAGAAGTTATGAGTGTCACAACGGCACTCATTTCATCACTTTGCTTTCGCGACTTTCCACGCGAACTTCCAAACTCGGCTCTATGGACTGCCATCTCCTCAATAGTGTTCCAACGTTTATTCTGACCGGTATTATTTTGGAACCTACCATTCGCAGTTGCGTCTAGGATAACCTTGTAGTCATCATATAAAACATTATAGAATAAGTTGCAAAGGTACCACTGCTGGAAACCGTGGTGAGGGACAGCCCTAACCAAACTCTTGAAACGTCCACATGCTTCACAAAATTCCTCATCAGGTCCTTGCTGGAAATTTGTAATTTTACTTCTCAAGGCATCTGTCTTTGCAAGTGGGAAGTATTTTTTGTAGAAAGTTAATGCTAGAGATGTCCAATCTGTGACTCCAGCTGCTACCCTATCAAGGTAGCGGTACAAATCTCGCACCGAATCCTTCAAGGAGTATAAGAACATTATCCCCTTTACTTCATCCTGGGTCACCCCAGTAGACAGTCCGGGAACACCGTGAGTCCGTGAAAATTTCCATATGCTTCAAAGAATCCTCGTCCGGTAGACCAGCAAACTGATTTCGCTCCACTAAATCAATATAAGAGGAACGAAATTCGAATTTACCAGTAGTAGGGGTGGGTAAAACGTATCCCTTTGGAACATGCTGCTCTTGTGGCTGAAGATTGTCATATATTGTAGTCATGTTCGCAAAACTGAGAGTACTCAAGTCTTTCTCTCAAAAACCTGTCTTCTAACTGTGCAAAAGCAAAACTAGAAGCAAGAGTAAGCAACGGCCTCAAGGAACAAAAGTTCCTTGAGACAAGAAAAATAAACTAAAAATAAAGCAAACAGAATTACACCGTCTCCCGTGGCGCCAAAATTTGATACCGTCATTTTGTATCAAAATTAAATTTATAAATCCGAACTAAAACTGTAGACAGTGATAGCAAGGGTCGAACCACAGAGAGACAAGATCAATTCTATTTGCTAATTTTTAATCTATTGAAGTAACAATTTAAACGGGGGTTTTGAATTGGTTTGATTCTAAAGACTAATTGACAAAATAAAGAGTTTCTCAAATAAGATAAAGAGAGATGAGGAACTTCGGTTAACCATGGCTAAGGTCAGGTCAAAAGGGATAGCTGAGGTCTTGTAACGGTCTCAGGGAATAAGAGCAAGCCTTTCGATCAATGCTCAAATTTAACCTTACGGTCTTTTAATTTCCTAGAATTTCTCAAGCTTTCGCTCAAAGGAAATTCCAAAACTAAAGAAAACTTAACCTACTAATCTTTGAATCTAGCAAGATGGGTTTATCAAAAGGAAACAAGATCGATACGGAAGAAATCATACTAATAAATCGACCTAATTTATGCCATGGCTCACCTCGTTCCCAATCAAGAAGATTAGCTATGCATGATTAAAACTAAAACAATTGCAAACTTAAAGACATACAATGAAATTGACATGGTTGAAATTGAACTTAAGACAAAAGATTAAAACTGAATTGCTTATATAAAAACTAGTAACAACAAGAAATAAAGAAGAAGGAAATTGTCATAAAGCTTACTAATCGATTGATGAACAAAGTAATTGAAAAGTGGAATCCGTCGCCTCCCAAAACTAGATCTAAACTTCAGTTTCTTCAATAATGAAAAGCATAACCTAAAATTATTTCTGCGTTCTACTGATAAACGATGCCAAAAATTTAATTACAATTGGGCTTTTAAAAGTCTAACACGAAAAATCAATCTCAGCCTCGCGGCCTGGTCGATCGACTAAGGGGCATGGTCGATCGACCAGCCAGTGTAGTGCAGTAACTCCTTCTGAACGTCCACGGTCGATCGACTTAAGAGGTTGGTCGATCGACCAACTGAGCTGTGGAGTAACTTCTTCTTTCTTCAAATCAGCCACTTCACTCCAATGCACGCATCCCAAGGTGAGTGAGTCTGAACTCCCTTTTTCCAAGCTTCCCTGAAGTTGCCTCCGGAGGACGATTTAGGCTTGATTTAGCTCACTTCCATTCATTCCTACAATAAATCATAGAAATTGCAAAGTAAACCGTTTCGGGAGAAAAAGTAGCTTTAAGCTAACTGTCGTTTCGTACCAAAAATAAAATACCTAAGTACTACTAACAGAAGTCAGCGGTAAGTAGGGTCGATCTCCACAGGGAGGCGGTGTACTATCTATTTGTCTATTCTATCCGTCTGATGTCACAATTGGGGGTTGAATTGATTGTGTTGACTAAACTAAAGACTAAAGCGAGGGAAAAAGATGAGAGAAATTAACAATAAGAGAAAGGAAGTATGCTAGGAGTCGGTCCACCGTGGCGGCCTATCGGATCTTATATTATCGAGAATACTAAGGCGATTAGACTATTGATAAGAAGAGCTATGGTCGTCACCTTTCGGTCCTTAAACCGCCCTAGAGCGTAAACAGCTTAACTTTCGCCCTCACTGCTATACCCTATTGTAATTAAGCAAGCCTTCCCTTCCAATCTTTCGATCTAGGTCGGGGTTAACTAGATTTATGGTCTCCTGCATGCATTCATTCGACCGGATAACAGTTAAATTGCCTAATACAATTCTTATCGCAGGGCTAATCTATTTAATACAATTAAAGCATCGCTACCACGGCTTCCCTAATCCTAACATACCAGGGGGATTTAGCTAGACATGGAATAAATAAGTACAATAAATAAATAGGGAGAGGGAATAATAAACATTAAATAAAAAGAGAGAAAAGAGAGAAGAAATTATTGAAATTAAGGATCCGGAAATAAGAACAGAGTAACAGTAATCGGCCATGTAGCAAAAGTGTGAGAGTGTTTATAATGACAAACTGACTTCCTATTTATAAGAAAATAGGATTAGGATTAAACCTAATGACGGGAGCTAAAAAGCCCAACCCGTAGCAAAGTCCACTCGATCGAGTGGATTTAAAACCACTCGATCGAGCAAACCCAGCAAGAAACTGCTCGATCGACTAATAATGTCCTCGATCGAGTAAGTGCGTAAAAAGAACTGGTTGATCGACTACATAGTCTACTCGATCGACTGATTATTGACTCCTAAACCACTCGATCGAGTAATAAATCACTCGATCAAGTGAAACTTGACTTCAGCTTGACCCATCATTCTTGTCAATTTGACTTTGACTTGTCCTTTTAGCTCCCGAAACACCTTCACGCATCCCAAGACAGCAATATTTCCCGCTCCAAATCATCTCTTCCTCCAAATGCATGCTAAACGGACGGTAAAAGGCTTGATTTCGCTACTTTATGGCTCATTCCTGCAAATAAGACAAGAACTTCCAAAGTATGCAATTCGGGGCATTTCGTAGCATGAAACCACGATAAAAGCATAGAAATACGTGCATAAAATAGGCTAAAAAGACTATATAAAATGCACGTATCAAATCTCCCCAAACCAAACCTTTACTCGTCCCCGAGTAAACTCAAAACTATACGCTAATGGAACGGAAAAAGATAACTCAGAGCTAGCTACAAATGCCCACTTAAGCTAATTTAATGCAAGCAAACTAACACTTATAGCTAAACAGTCAAATGCAAACGAGTTGTAAGATGTTTATAATAAAGCTGAACCGTCGACCTTGCAAGACCTTTAACAATGGACTCTCACGGGTCACTCTTCTCTCATGAAGCAAAGGGTAAGCATATGAATGTAAGAGAGAGAGAAAAATAGTCGCTCACCTAGACTACGACCTACATAGCATGCATGCAACTAATATGATAGACAATTCTAGCTACCGTTCACACATTCCAACCAACCAAGGTCCTGTCACAGCCGAGGGCTTACAAAAATATGGTAAAGTGAGGCAATGGGTAAGAAAAGGCAAAATATTTATGGGAATGTGGAGGTATAGGTGATCAAGCTAGTACCTAAACAGAACCATATGAGACATATCCATTTCCAACTCAATTATGAATTAAGTACATGCCCTTCATTTGGCACAAAACTCACCAAACCAAACTAGAAATACTCCTCAATTAATGTAAGATAAAACATAGGAGTAGAAACCGTCAACCAAACAACATCTTTTTTTTTTCTTTTCTTTTCTTTCTATTTCTTTCGGTTTCTTCTTTTTCATTCCTTTTCACATTTTTCTTTTTCTTTTTTTTTCCGATTCCTTTTTTTTTTTCTTTCTTTTTTCATCACGTTTTTTCAACTCCTTTTCTTCATAAATACCAACTCCAAAACAATAGATACAAGCCAAACTTGATACAATGAAATATATACCGCAAAACAACAATCTAGACTAGCTTGACAAGGCAGGCTAAATTTGGATGTAGCTAAGGGTCAACTGGCAAATTTGGCTAATGTGGAGTTAAATGGGTAAAAATGAAATAAAGGGAATTTGTAAGCACCTCCCTGCATGTGACACCAACCACTAACCCGAATGTATGACGGCAAAAAGCAATTGAATTTCATATATGTGCAAATTGATGATACATGATATGCAAGGAGTATACTACTCACAATCCTACATGAAACTGGTCATGAATGACACCAGTTTATAAGGCTCTAATCCTTAGAAATTATAAGTAGGTTGCCAAAATTTCAGGTCAAGTCTATTCGTTCAGCTAAATTAAACATTAACTCGTAGATATGCAATAAGACAATGCTAAAAGATAACAGTTTAATGCAAGGCTTAAGCAAAAAGACAAATATAGAGCAATTTCATCATTGAAATCTACCATTCCGACTCAACCTATATGCTAAAATAAACGTGAAATTTTTTTGAATTTTCAACAATTTTTGAATTTTTATGTGATTTTATGAATTTTTAACAAAAATAAACAACAATGCAAACATAAATTAAACGTGATAACTGAAATGCGATGAAAACAAAATGCAGACACAGATATGGATGCATAACCTCCCCAAACCAAACCGTACAATGCCCCCATTGTACCCAAACATGGAAAGGAAATGCAAACTAAAGGAGGAAAAGAGTAAAAGCGGAAAAACTCACAAGATTGCGCGAATAAGGGGACCTCCCCAAACCGACCATGAAATGGGAGGTTTCTAAGGGCCCGGAAAACCGTCTCAGGAAGCTAATCCAAGTCAATAACACTCGATATCCGTCCAACAGTGGTCGATCGAGTGAGTGGGCATCCAAGAACAGCTCGATCGAAAAGAAACTAGGTCGATCGAGTGGTTCCTTACTTTGCAGGTACTCGATCGAGTAGATATTAGCTCGATCGAGAGGATTTGGCAGCACAAGTGCTCGATCGAGTACAAAAAGTACTCGATCGAGTGATCCTCAGCTTATTCCTGCGAAATGTAATGAAAAACAGCCCGTAAACTAACTAGACAAGCAAACTGATAAAGTCTATGGTGTAAAAACCATTTATTACAACTGAAATTGAAATAAGAAATTAAAAACAAATCTTCGGGTTGCCTCCCGGGTAGCGCTAGCTTCAGACAGGTCCCAGCTCGACCTTCTTTTCTTTGAGCCTCTCTAATGATCACAATCAAAACAGCTCAAAGCGCGCAGCAACCTGTCAAATAGCTGCGCATGTGCTACACAACAGCATAAGTAGCACCAAAGTGGATTACAGAAATAGGAAATAAAAATATGTAAACATTTAAGTCTAACAAATTTCCTATGGGCGCTCCTAAATTTGTCCATAAAATATAGGAGCGCGGGAGCAGTCGTCAATGAAATAGGGTATCGTCTCAGATTAATGAACTTGAAATGATAAGGACGGTGAAAAATCTTTAAATTAATCGACCACATGAGAGGAGGTATAACCTTAAAAGAAATAGCGCGAGTCAATCGAGGCAATATACTATTAAAACGAACGATAATAAAGTTATCGTTTACTACCTCAGGTTGGTTGCTCTCAACAACGGAATCACTGACAAAGGAATGGATTACCTCATCCGTGCTAGGAACAATTACCGTCTCAGCTGCTTCTTCATCAACCTCCTCAGTGGAATCCATCCCGTAAATCGCAGCTTCAAGTGTATCCGACTCGGCTGTGAATAAGGGAGGTTCACCGTAATCTTCATCATCGTCAAACTCGTCATCCAATATGAACCCAAGTGACGCATAAAAGCTCCCATCAATGGCCAATTCAGTCAATCGAGCAAATTGCTCACTCGATCGACCAAGTTCCTTCCGCACCTCACTCGATCGAGTAACAAAATCACTCGATCGAGTACTATCCTCCTGTCTGTCACTCGATCGAGCAGAATGTTCACTCGATCGAGCACTTTCACGAGGATCTTCTTGCGGTGGCCATTGATGGGGTGGATGTGGCGGCACAACTACAGCTGCATTGTGCTCAGCAGCACCACATCCCCAAGATTTCTTCCTTTCCCAACTAGCAGGTTTCTCAGCTTGGGCTTCAAACTGAGCAATTAGTCGGGAAACAGATGTCATCTTGGCAAGAGGGATCGAAGGTACTCAAGCCTTCCCTTCGATAATCTCCCTCGGTAGCTTGTCTAATAAACCTGTGAGCCTATCAAAACAGCACTAAAGAGAAAGATAAGAAATGACCTCAAGGTACTTAGTCTTCCCTTGAGGCGAAAGGACAAACAAAATAAAACAGGATAAAAGCGTCGCCTCCCAAGAACGGCGCCAAAATTTGATATCTTGTCGTTTCGTACCAAAAATAAAATACCTAAGTACTACTAACGGAAGTCAGCGGTAAGTAGGGTCGATCTCCACAGGGAGGCGGTGTACTATCTATTTGTCTATTCTATCCGTCGATGTCACAATTGGGGTTGAATTGATTGTGTTGACTAAACTAAAGACTAAAGCGAGGGAAAAAGATGAGAGAAATTAACAATAAGAGAAAGGAAGTATGCTAGGAGTCGGTCCACCGTGGCAGCTATCAGATCTTATATTATCGAGAATACTAAGGCGATTAGACTATTGATAAGAAGAGCTATGGTCGTCACCTTTCGGTCCTTAAACCGCCCTAGAGCGTAAACAGATTAACTTTCGCCCTCATCGCTATACCCTATTGTAATTAAGCAAGCCTTCCCTTCCAATCTTTCGATCTAGGTCGGGGTTAACTAGATTTATGGTCTCTTGCATGCATTCATTCGACCAGGATAATGTTAAATTGCCTAATACAATTCTTATCGCAGGGCTAATCTATTTAATACAATTAAAGCATCGCTACCACGGCTTCCCTAATCCTAACATACCAGGGGGATTTAGCTAGACATGGAATAAATAAGTACAATAAATAAATAGGGAGAGGGAATAATAAACATTAAATAAAAAGAGAGAAAAGAGAGAAGAAATTATTGAAATTAAGGATCCAGGAAATAAGAAAGAGTAATGATGAATCGGCCATGTAGCAAAAGTGTGAGAGTGTTTATAATGACAAACTGACTTCCTATTTATAAGAAAATAGGATTAGGATTAAACCTAATGACGGGAGCTAAAAAGCCCAACCCGTAGCAAAGTCCACTCGATCGAGTGGATTTAAAACCACTCGATCGAGCAAACCCAGCAAGAAACTGCTCGATCGACTAATAATGTCCTCGATCGAGTAAGTGCGTAAAAAGAACTGGTCGATCGACTACATAGTCTACTCGATCGACTGATTATTGACTCCTAAACCACTCGATCGAGTAATAAATCACTCGATCAAGTGAAGCTTGACTTCAGCAGCCCATCATTCTTGTCAATTTGACTTTGACTTGTCCTTTTAGCTCCCGAAACACCTTCACGCATCCCAAGACAGCAATATTTCCCGCTCCAAATCATCTCTTCCTCCAAATGCATGCTAAACGGACGGTAAAAGGCTTGATTTCGCTACTTTATGGCTCATTCCTGCAAATAAGACAAGAACTTCCAAAGTATGCAATTCGGGGCATTTCGTAGCATGAAACCACGATAAAAGCATAGAAATACGTGCATAAAATAGGCTAAAAAGACTATATAAAATGCACGTATCACTAACGAATACGCATGGAAATACGTGGTAAAACTGCAAATAAAGTGTATAGAATATGCACGTATCAAACTCCCTCAGTATCCATGTCCATATCTCTCAACCAATCAGCAGCTCCATCTTTCAGAGAGAAAGGAAAGAGCACCTGCTTAACCTGATCTTGTGTCACTCCAGCTGATAATAGAATAGAACAGCAGTAGGTGACAAATTTCTCCATATGCGTCGTAGGATCCTCAGCAGCTGTCCCTCCAAACATATTTCGTTCCACCAAATTGATGTAAGATGGCTGAATCTCAAAAGTTCCATTGGTAGTAGTGGGCAGCTTAAATCCTTGTGGGATAGAAGCTAAGGTCGGCTCTGAGTGACTGGCTAAAGTAGGCATGATGGTAGTTTCGGGAATATCAGTCGTGACTGGAATGTCAGGAATAGGAATGTCGTCCTCTTCCTCTTCGTAGGATCGATCGGCTGTCTCTGTTGAGCTCGCCGTTTCGACGTCAAGTATACTCAAGTCTTCTACTTGACCCACTTCTTGATTAAATTTCCGTCTGTAGCGAAAAATCTTTTCTGGTTCAGGATCAAAAGGAATAATCTCGGACCTATTAGACCTGGGCATAAATGGAACTAACAAGAAAAGTGTGAGAACGGTCTCAAGGAACTGGGTTCCCTGAGACAAAAAGACAAAATAAACACAAACAAACTAAACAATTGTTGCCTCCCCGGCAACGGCGCCAAATTTGATGTGGCTAAAGTCGTATCACCAAACCAAAGTAAATCTATCTCAGGACTAACAAGAATAGCTAGCAAGAAGATGTATCGAATCCACAGGGAGGCGGTAAAAGCTAAGTCTGTAAGTATTTAAGCTGTCTAAAAGTAACCGATTTCTGGGGGTTTGTTTTGTTTTGATCTAATAAACTAATTGCAAGTAATTAAATGAAGGTTTTAACGATAATATTAAAGGTCTAGGACTTCCGATTCACTAGGTCAATTATTTGGGGATTATTAATCAATTGTTAAATCTATCAAGCTGTTTAAGGTCATAAGATTGGTCGACCCAATTATGCCCTTTAGATCGATTCTAACATGCGGTCGCTATAATTAGATACAATCTATTTGATTATCGCAGCCTATATTAATTCTAACCCGGTCGGCGATAGGATCAATTCACTACACTAATTAATAACTCAGGCCTCAAGTTAATTAACTAGAAGAAGTACAATAATCAAACAACAACTTAAGCGATATCAATAGCAATTAATCAATTTTCCCTTTTAATTAACCTAGATCCCCCTTCATTCTAGATGAGGAGATTAGCTACTCATGATGATAACAATAACAACAATGATTGATAATGAAAACATGATTGAAAGCATAGAACAATAATTGATGAACATAAAACAATGAACGATTAATTAATGAGGAAATATTAGTACCATCACAAGGAAGAAATTAGGGTTCTAAGAAAGTATCCAGCAGTATAAAGGTAAAATAAAACGTAGTCTAACAATAAAATACGAGTTTCTAATTTATAACCACAGATAATCGTTTTAGGAAAGTCCGGAAATAAGTCTGCCAGAGAGGATCCTCGATTGAGCCAGAGGTGACTCGATCGAGGACAACTTGCTCGATCGAGTCAGAGGTGACTCGATCGAGGATCTTGCTTCACAGGCTATTTCTTCTCTTCTTTCTCTTCTAGCCTTCGTGCTTCCTCGTTTCTCGTGTCATGCTTCGTGTATTCTACTATGCCGTCTCCGCCATGCTAATCTTAGCTTGATCATACTCATAACGAGTCATTTCTGCATCAAAACACAAAATAGCGGCAGTATCGACAATTCATTGAAATAAGGCATATAAATGATATAATAGGCACGAAACGGTATGTAAAATGGTATAAAGGGAGCTATAAAAGTATGTATAAAAGTGATACATCAGTCACCGCCCTTGCTCTTTGCCTTGCCCTGTGAGCCACTAGTCTCACCGGGCCCACTCTTACCATTTCCTGGCTTTTTAAACTTTGGCTTACCTATAGCTAGGTCGCCATGAGCCTTGCCCTTACCTTTACCCTTGTTGGAAATCGTGAGAACATCCTGCTTCATGCTCCCACTCAATTTCATATCCTTCTCGGTCTGTATGAGAAGGGAGTGTAGCTCATGAGGACTCTTTTTCAAGTCATTCATGTAGTAGTTCGCCCTGAAAAGGGCAAAACCATCATGAAGAGAATGAAGCATTCGGTCAATGACAATGCTCTCACTGATTTTGCAATCAAGAGCTACCAGCTTCTCGACATTCTCAATCATGTGAAGAATGTGTGGGCTAACCGGTTGGCCCTTCTGGAGTTTCGCATCAAAGAAGCGACAGGTGTTCTCATATGTAACGATTCTCGCTGCTTTTGAGAACTCGTTAGTGAGCGTGGTGAAAATCTTGTTCGTATCTTGGGCAATGACGCGTCTCTGCAAATTGGTTTCCATTGCAAACATGGGTACGTTCTTTATCGCACCTGCTTCCATAACGAAGTCACTATAAGCGAGTGACTCGTTGACTCCTGCATTGGGGCCTGGGTTTACCGGTATTGGCTCAATTAAGTACCTGAGCTTACCGTCAGCAATGGCAGCATTCCGTAGTGCTGCCTCCCAGTCCGCAAAGTTGGACCCGTCGTTTTTCAGACGTGTGAACTGATTCATTTGGTCCATGAATATTTTCAGCCAGGACTTGCGTCCAAATGTGGCACTAGGCATTTGGATTACGTTATTTCCACACATTTTTGTTGTAACAGTAAAATAAACGTGTTCTACAATGCGAAAAGAAGAATAAATAATAAGCATGTGCATCGTTTATATTTTTAAGTCTAATGAACTATTGTCATAACGCGAAGACTCAAAATATTTATACAATTGACCTCCCTCAAGAATTATATAAATGATCCCAAGACTCAATTATCTACAAATTGATAAGTTAACCTTTTAGCTAATTCTACCGTTATAATTCTTGGTCGATAAATTTCTGTAAATACTATCTTTAGTCCATCATAATCACGAGAAACTCTTCGGACTATGATGTTGAGGTAAACTAAGTCAACACAACTACTTACCCAACGTAGAAGGGGTCATATTATGCCTACCGACGAAGAAGGGATTCATAATTGTTTGCCATTATAAAGACTAGTCTCAATTTCCGTTTTAGAGGAAGATCCCATCAACTTTATTTTAATTCATTTTAAGTGAACTAATATCTAGCATGCGAGAATGAATAAACTAAGGTGATGGCTTAATAAGTCTGTGACATCTGTATGTCCATGAAAACTAACATACAACCTATATGAGTCAATTTTCATGCATTTTAGTAGTAGGTGGTTTGGTTTTAGGCGGAAAATGATGCATTAACTAGCATGTGAATGAAAAGTAATAAGAATGAAAACGTAAAAACAATAAAAAGTCCTAGTGTGGCCTATCCTATCAAAACGAACATAAATACAAGTTTGGAATCCATCCTTGGACCCGAGAAGCTTGTCTTGATGTTCCATCTTGATCCATGTAGCGGGAGTGAGCTCCAATCTCCATCTTTACTCTTCTTTGAAAATTACAATAAATAAAATTACATAATAAACCTATTTATTACATTCTAATTTCAAAACCCAAAACTAAAGGAAAAATAAAGGAGATTCGAGATCTCATAATTACATAAAAATTATGTTTCCTTCATTACGAAAACATAATTAACTAAGGCCACACTAAGTATTACAAATTACAACTGATTGCAAAAATACGTAAATTAAATTCATTCAATTGATTCATTCAACTAAAATAAAATGCATCAACTAAAAATAAATTAAACATACATGACACAATTCCTTAATTATGTTGATTAATTTTATCCAAGCCACCTATTTAAATCAAATTAAGTGACAATTCCTCAATTAATCACATTAATTTCAATCTTAATTCATATTAAACTTGTAATATGAATTTAATCCATCAATATTTTAAACTGCTTTAAAATAATTAGGTATCTTAAAATTGTGAACCGTTTCACAACAATTAATCATACATTGTAAAGGTAATGTATAATTAATATTGGCCAAAACAAACAAAAACAAAATCCGTTTTTTTTATAAGTCTCGGCTAAAACAAGGAAAAATAAAACAAGCCTTTTTTTTTTCGGCAATAACAGCAAGAACCAAAAAAAAAAAAACAGCCCGTTTCATATATTGTACACGGTTTAATCTGTAAAAACCGAAACAAGACAATTTTTTTTTTTTTTTTTAAAAAAAACTGTCCTCTGTGAACAGTAACGTGACGTGAACAGTAACAAAAAAAAATTTACTTTTCTCGGATTCTTTTCAAATCGGCATAAACAAAAACAGCCGCAAAAAAACTTTAATCGGATTTTCAGGAAAAACCGAAAGAAAAAAAACAGATTTTTTTTTTAATAATACTGTTCATCCGTGAACAGTAACAGAAACAGAAGGAGAAAAAAAAATTCCACGGCTAAAAAAAAATAATTCCAGCCGATTATATTTTTTTTTTCTCTCGCAAACCCTAATTATTGTTTACAAACAATTTTATGAAAATGATCAAAATTAAAATTCGTGGCCTTGGCTCTGATGCCACTTGTGGGATTTATCTTTATGCATCCCTTTAATTTAAGGATTATAACGAATCATAAAGTGATGAATACTAGTCATAAAATTAAATTGCATAAACAAAAACATAAAGGATTAAGAAATAACCTTCGGTCTTAGCAAAAACGGCCTAAGAACAATATCAAAGTTGATATTCGCCTATCAGTTGCACCCAAGACGATATGAGAAATGCCCTTTGATTATGCTAGAATCGATCCAAAAATTAACTGATTAATTTTAGGTTTTTGTGTTTTTCCGATGAGAGGAGGCAAGGTTGAGTTTGGGCAAAAATTAGGTTAGAATGAATTCACCCATCTCACCCTCTTAAACCGTGTATGAGGGTGGATTAGAGTGGATTTTTCATCCTCTAATTTTCGGCCCAATTACCGAAACAATAAGGAGTTTTTAATTCCTTATTTTCGGTTTCCAAAAATGTAAAAATGTGTTAAATATAAATTGTCATCTAGTGAGGATCGAACCCATGACCTCTTGGTTTGAATACCCTCACTATTTCCACTATGACACATTCATCTTGTTGATATTAAATATAACCGATTACATTTAATTACGAACTAACATATTAATTCGTCCAAGCTAACATTACATACATTTAATTAAATATAACTTATTATATTCAATTTACGAATTGACAGTTAATTGGTCTCAACTAATATTATTTAATCTTCATTAAATAATTGTCTCATCAACACATTGACTAACTGTTTAGTCATATAAGGCATCAATGTGATTATATTTCTATAACCACATCTCTCAAACACATCCTATAGGTGTAACCTTTAGGGACCAGTTGATCACCGCCATATGTATGATAATAACGTCAAACTTTCTAGCAAGCCAACCGTTATTAGGTAATCGTTAATCAACTGATTAAAATACGAAGTATACCCTTGTGAACCTGTAAGAGATTTACAATTGTTATCACACTAATTTGTGCAGGACACAAGCTCCAACAAGTTGATCACCGCCATCAGTATGATAATAACGTCAAACTTCTAGCAAGCCAACCGTTATTAAGTAAACGTTAATCAACTGATAAAATACTAAGTATATCCTTGTGAACCTATAAGAGATTTATATACGTTATCACACTAACTGTGGAGGACACAAGCTCTAACAGCTTCCACTCTTAAGCCACCAATGATTTGACATCCGCATCGGCCTCGAATGACGACTATGCATGCGTTTCCATCCCATAAATATTCGTCTCATAGCCATAATTTTTAATTTAAACTCTAAGTTGTCAAACTAAGAAGGATAGTTATCAAACCAAAAACCATATATCACTAAAATAAAGTAGAACTTCAAATATAAAGAACTTAAAAACTGAAGTTTCATCATAATATTTCAGATTTTCAAAATACAATCATGAGTTTCAAAGATTAATCTTGTTAAATTACAAGGTTTGTGTGCAAATTTTGAAATAATTTAAAACCCAATTTTCTTCTTAAAGTTCAAGGTTCTCTACATAAACCATGAATTTCACTTAAAAACAAAAGATAAAATTCTCAATATAAAAACACAAGTATTCAAATTAAAACAATAAGTTAAAGTAGTATTGGAATTTAATTTTAAAATCTGAACTTTTAAAATCAATACAAACCAGTTGGCGTTGGCGGCGGCAACTAATCAATCAACATTCATTACTTTTGGTCTTAATCGTTGGGTGAAAGTAGAGAAAGGGTAGTAGGTGGTGATGGTGGCGAAAACCGCAATCGGGGACGAAAGTGACAATCATGAACGAAAGTGACAAGCATGTAGATTGTAGAGGCGGCGTATTAGGTGGTGGCGGCGGTGAGGTCGTGGGCTGCAAAGACGGTGCGTAAATCGGCGTTGATAATGAGGTGGATTGGAGTTGTGGGTGGTTTGCAGTGATGATGAATGAAGATGGTTATTGGGTTTTTACAAATTTCCTTTTTATATAAACCCTTCTTATTGGACTCCTTTTTCCTATTGGGCTTGTCCTATGTTATAGGACGGTCTTATAGGAGAGTTACTGTATAAAATATAACTCTTATATATAATGACTTAAGTGGGTTAAGAATGTAGTAAATTGTCAAAGTGGACTGGGCCATAAAATGGTTGTTTTGGGGACGATTTTGAGCATAAATAACCTAATATCAAATTCAAGTAAGTTTCATTCCGAATTAAATAAGGGCCTCATCATCGGGTGTCCAAAGGCAGGTAGACATTTTGAGGTGTCTACAGAAGCCCCCACTTTGACCGAGTCTGAGTAAGACGAAGGTCAAAGTATTACGATCGGGACAGATAAAGGTTAAGAAACGTACCTGGGCCTCTTATATTACCTGTTTGGAGTAGCTGGTTGACATAGAGATCATAAAACTTTGTTTTATGACTTGACTGGAAGCTGGCATGGCAAAACTTTGTTTCGCCGGTTGGAATTGTCACAGTGAAACTTTGTTTCACTGGTCTGGAAACTGGTATAACGAAACATTGTTCCGCTGGTCTGGAAACTGGTAAAGCCAAACTTTGTTTAGTTGTTCTGGAATCTGGTAAAGCAAATGTTTTGCTGCTGGACTGGAATCTGGATCTGGTATAGCTAAACTTTGTTTAGCTTAAAGGTGAGATCGTGAAATCTGATTTCATGAGCTCGGGTGCGTATCAGGGCCCGCGCGACCAAGTAATTTCAAAATTTTATTTTGAATAAAGGATGGATAAGATCGTAAAATTTTATTTTACAAACTTAGATGCGCGTTAGAGTCCGCCGACCGATAAGTTTGAAAATTGCAAAATTTTATTTCGCAAAAGGGCAAGTTCAGAAAATTTTATTTTAACAACTCAAATGCATGTCAGGGCCTGCCGACCAATTGATTCAAAAGTTTTATTTTGAAATAGATTTGAAAATATAAAATTTTATTTCACAAAATGGGCCGGAGAATTGCAAAATTTTATTTCGCAAAAATAGAGAGGTGTAAAACTTTATTTTACAAGAGCGGGTTTAAAACCGTCTAACATCTTATTTATTAAAAGAACGACCACAGAGCTGATGTGTCAGCCTGTGGTTGAAAGTCAATAAGTCAAATTCATATTTTACTTTCCTAATTTTCAGGGCCATGATCTATTACAGAATTAATTGAAAGTCATTGTTTATTGATGGCTTTTATTAAAATAAATATTTTTATGCTGAGAAAATTAACCCACTTTCTATCAACCCATTTAATTTACACAAATTATACCACTAAAGCACTAATCATCCTGAATCAATCTGCTCAATATCTGATAGAAACTTTATGCTTATTAAACGTAATTACTAATTTTATGTCATATTTTAACCAGTGTCATTAATTAGAAAATGATAATTGATACGTATATGGTACCTATAATTTCTAAAAATTAGAAGAAAACATCAAAAGTGAGTTTTAATAAATTCTATTAATACAAAAAAAAAAGTAGAAAAATGTTTTAAACAGCAAAAAAAGTAAAAAAAATATACTCCAATAAAAACAAAAAACTTAATATTGTACTATGTATTCATCACTACCATATTACTTTTAATTTTTACAACAATAATAAAAATATTAAAAAGGAGAAAAAACAAAAAATTATTCAAGGATTCATTTTGTACACGAAAAAGTTAACACAAAATTTTAAAATTTAATTAAATCAAAAGAATGGTGATAAAAAAAACAAAAGAATTGGTGTCAGAAAATAATTTCCCTTGAATGATTATATATAGATAATACTTCAAGCATGAAGATCAAATGAATAGGCCTGTTAAAGATGGGAGACAAATGGGTGGGGCGATGATCTTGGGTGTGAGAGAAGCGATGAAGTGATATAAAGCGGCGGTGAGAAGATTAATTATAAGACCATCCCCAAGCAAGGTCAATTGCTTGGTCATGACCTTCCTTGGTTAATTAAGCTACTTAATTGGTGACCAAAGTTGCTAATTTATGACCAAAGGTCAATTTGTGACTTTTGGAGGTCAATTTGTGACCTTTGCTTCATTTGGTGACCTCTTCCATGACCCAATATGTGTCATTTTCTGATTTGTTGGACACAAAAAAGGACAATGAATATATTTATAAAATTAGAAAAAGTAAGAGAGAAGTATATAATATGATAGTGGGAATGTTGTAAAGTGGATAATGATTGGGTTGATGACCTAGGTCGCGACCTTCTGCTTCGGAGGGTGAAAATGGGTCAAAGTTAATAAGGTGGAATTAAGAGTAAAATCGGTTCGTGACCTAGTTAGCGTGCCCTTTGCTTGGGGATGGTCTAAGGCAAAGTGAAGGGTTAGCTCAAATGGAGCTATTATGAGGCAAAACACACATATATGTGGTGTACTGGTGTGGGCGTAGGGTTTCTTATTAGTGGTAGTAATATGGGCCAATCTTATTAGTGGTGGTGATATCGAGGGTAATTAATTATGATGCAAAATTTGTAGTTTATACGAATACTAAGTATTTGAAAAACTATGACAAGATCTCCCAACTCTACTATAAGACCGTCGACGAGTTTAATGGTATTTTGGTTCAAATTAGCACGCTTATATTATGGATGAGAATTGAACTCCCGACTTCGTGATTGGATTAAAAAGCTCTTACTACTTGAACTACCATATGTGTCGACGAGTCTAACCTACCTGCTCTCTTATTAATACCATTATCTTTACATAATTCTATCTGAACAAAACTTGAAATAGCAAACACGTGCAATTTGCACGGGTTTAAGACTAGTACTTAAATAAAGTACGTACAATGGGTGAGGAATAAACGGATCTAATATTGTTCCCAAATTGATTAGATAAGCCTCTTTGACTTATCATTGGAGCCGTTGCTTGTTTTTGGCAAAGAGAAAAGAAAACCAATTTTACATTCCCCCAAATTATTCAACACAAGCTTTCACTTTGTTTCTGCCGCACCACAAAATTTGATTTCTTGATGGTTTTATTCAATTTCTCTATTTGTGCTTTAATTCCTTCATCTTTGCTTAATAAAGTTCCAAGCAATCAATCGTACGGTCCTGATGTGGGATGAGATCGATCTCCTGAAGTTGTACTCTCATAGCCATCGCTTGATTGGCGATAAAATGGTCGATGACAGAGCACCGCAGAGCTGATATTGACCTTGATCACGGATTTTGCCTCGAATGTTCCTCCGTATTATGACTTAAGGTATTTTCTTCCTATTTTCTAATTAATTTTATCAAATCCCTCCATTGTTGCTTAGCAAAGCTCCAATCAATCGTCACTTTGTGAATGAATTGATTTTTTATTCGTCTGTTGTTACTCATCAGAAAAAACGCCGATCAATTGGCCGGAGCTGTGTTGTCGTAGACGTGATTTGAGCTACTGACCAGATAATCCGATGAAGGAGCATTGTCGGTGGTCGATTTTGTTGGTTTCTGAGATCAGCGTTGGTTGCGCCGTCATAGCCGCCGTCCAAGCTACCACACGGGGATAAAATGATTGACGATCTTCAAACGAAGTTTGCATGTTTCTTCGATCAAGTGATGTTCCATGCTATGACTTCAGGTTTTTTCCTTTATCTGTTTCCTAACGAATTTCTTAAATTCCTCCATTTTTTGCTTGATGAAATTCCAAATAGTCATATCCTTGTTTCCAAATTGACTTGGTTTTTCATTAATTCGTCTCGTTACGCTCCGGATTTGGCGATGAGGTGACTGATAAAAGAGCGTCGTCGAATCTTTCGTTTCCTGATGGGGAATGAGATCAACGTTTTTGTGCCGCCATTTGAGCCCCTTTTGGCGATCGGATGACTGATGAGAGAGCCCCGTCGAATTTTGTGATTTTTTTGACCGGATTTCCATTCTTGCTTTCAAGCTCCAAATCAGATCGTAAGTATTCTGTCTCTTTATTGACTGACTTCAAATTCATGCTTTTTTGCGTTTCGTATTTTCACTGGTTAAGTCGTATGCTTGATGATTGAACTGATAATTTTACTGGTCTCGCGAATCAAGTCGTATGCCCGACTGAATGGATAGCGCAATTGTGACATTAATGCCAAGTTTACCATTTTTTTACTCGTCTTATGAATCAAGGTATGTGCTTGACTGATAATATGATTGAATTGAAATGATGCTCCTTTTTTATTTCTATTTTTTATCTCCTAAGTCAAGTGGTGTGCTTGAGTGTTTACAATACAACTACCCCAACAATATGATCATGATTTTGATGATGATGCATGATAACATATGATGCAGACGATAATATATACTAATGACGATTTTAATGTGCTTAAGACAACAAGAACCACACTAGCTAACTGACGATGCATTATTTTTAAAATAGACTATATAAACGTGATACATCTCCATTACTAGTCCTGTTAAATTTTTTTTTTAAAAAAAAACGTGTTATTGAGCATGATTCGAGACAGGGACGGAGTATTCTAGTTTGGATAGGTATCCGGCCTTTGGCCTAGCTTTTTTTTTTTTAAGCTTCCCTATTTCTTATAGAATTGTTAAATCTCAGTAGCTATTCCGCATATGATAAGGATAAGATTCTGGTAACTCCGTATTTGATATGGATAATAATTTCGATTAGCTCCCGATTTTCCTCTATCTAAATAGAACTCATGCGCTTAAACTTTTCTCATCCCGAAAATTTTCCTTAATCTCATAATGTCTCAAAACTTTGAAAACGATCTAAAAGCATGGCTTGACAATCTCATGAAGGATGAAAAGGATTATGTTATTGGGGTCCAGCTAGGAACTTTGCTGCTGTCATTGAAGCAAGTTAAGATCTCATGGGATTTTCTACATGTTGCTGCTCTATTTTGGGATTGCGACGTTCACGTATTCCGCTTTGGCAATCGCGAGATATGTCTTATAACGGAGGCATTTAGTGCCATCCTAGGAAGATCTGTTCAATCTTCTCCCGCGCTTCCTAGTCTCGATGATGATTTAAGAAAAGACTTCAAATATTATCTAGGCATTACTACTCGTCTAGATGAATTTTTGAATGGACGCATGGTAAATCTCCGTCGTCTGATCGCGCACTTCACTTCCCCTAGCTATCCCAGGACTGTGATTGACTTCCGTTATAAAAAGCGGGCATTGGTGTTATGCCTGCTCAACCGTTATCTATTTGTAAGCCCTTCCAATATTTACGGACACGACTGCCTTCTAAAAGTAGTAAAGCACATGCGCAACGACTGCTCGCATATGCCTCTGGTCTTAGCTGAAACTCTTCACTGCTTAGATACCTTACGACACAATCCAGAAGTTGCATTCTGCGGTAGCCCCCTGTTACTTCAGGTAATTTCTTGTGTCATTCACACAACTCACATATTCCTCCTTCCTATTCCTTTTCCTTTTTTTTTTCCGATTCCTCTCTTTTTTTTTCTTTTTTTTTTAATTCCTTTTTTTTTCTCCAACCTGGTGTGGGTCATCTTATTTCTTTATTTTTTTCCTCACCTGGTGTGGGTCATTTTATGTCGATAAACCTATGTCCTAGGTATGACTACAAGAGCGTATGCGACTAGTTGAACGACCTCTCAATCCCAAATCTTATCAACCTCGTAGCTTCGCTGGCAGACAAAGAGTTGTGAAAGGGGAGCAGCCGCTTAGCTACTGGAGGGAATGGATGAATAGTGGGTTTCCAATTCGTTGGACTATATCATGGTGGCACATCCCTGCTATGACGGCCCCGCGATCCTCTATAGCATACTATATATTACTCACTCCTCTTTCATATTTCCTTCTCGCTTGTCACGACAATTCGGGCGAAAACAACGAGTTCCTTCTTTAGATACTATTTCTCCTGGAATTTCTCCGATGACCCATTCTTATCTGCGTAACTGGTACCAATACTGGAATGCACGTCGGTTCTGGACTATACAAAAGGTTCCTGACTCAACCTACATAAGCGATCATTATAAGGTTTGGATGACATCACACTCTGTCGAGGAGCGTGAATCAGCTCGTCAAGCGGAACGTAGGCTGCAACTTGATGCTACTGAGGTGGGAGAAGGACCTGACTCAGACAAACTCCAAGACTCAAAACTCAAGTAGAGAACACAAAAGTGGAGGAAGTAGAAGTCTGGTTTGGAAAAGAAAGAAGGATCATAATGACCCGGATGATCAGAATGAACCTAGAAAGAAGAGTGCAGCTAACGAACCGAAAGAGTGACAAATGGAATCTTTAGTAACAGTAGCTATAGCCTATTAGGGTTGAAATAAGAGAAATTATGCATTCTCAAATGTTAGAGTATGAATTACTTTATTGCAATGAAAGATTCTAGACACAGAATAAGTGAGACGATTATTAGTTTCCTCAGATTAGTTGCCAGCTTTCATAGTAATTTTTTTGAAAACTCCTAATTGGGAGCGACATATATTACAGCGTGCTTATGAATTTGCTATTAAAACCTGCTATGGGTTTCCTTTAAGTCTATTTTCTATTTTATTTCCTCTTTTTTAAAGACCTGAGAGGGGTCTCTTTTCCGAATCACTGCCTGCTTTGTTTATTTTTCTTTCTCTTTTTTTTTTGTTCGCTGCCACTTTTTATGCTGGTTTTTTGTCTTTTTTTTTTGCGACCTGGGAGTGATCTTCTCTCCTCTGTTTTTCTCGATTCACTTATATTTTCGACCTAGAAGGGGTCTGTTCTATGGTTTTCTTTTATTGCTGCTGCTCTTTATATCCTCTCGGTCTCTTGTTTTTCCTCTTTTTTTTTTTCGACCTAGTGTGGGTCGTTTCTCTGTTTTCCTTTTATACATGATATTTCTTTAACTGATCAAGATTGGTTAGTTGACTAAACTCAACCCCTTCTATATCTGTTAGTTGCACTGCTCCTCCTTGTAAAATCTTTTTAATTATGTAAGGGCCGGCCCAGTTTGGTTTCAACTTGCCTCTCGGGTCTCTGACCGGTGCCCGTATTTCTTTAAAAACTAAATCACCATCTTTTAAGTTCCTTGCCCTGGCCTTTTTATTAAAAGAAGGAGAAATTCTTCTTTCGTATAACTGAACTTGGTTAAGAGCTGCTAGTCTTTTCTCATCTATTAATAGCAATTCTTCATATCGAGCTTGTGCCCAATCCACTTCTGGTATTTGACTTTCTAGTACAATTCTAAGGGAGGGAATTTCAAGTTCTATAGGAAGCACGGCCTCCATCCCGTAGACTAGAGAATATGGTGGTGCTCCCGTTGGTGTTCTAACCGACGTACGATATCTCCATAAGGCGAACGGCAACTTTGCAGGCCAATCATGATACTTTTCTGTCATCTTTTCAATTATAGTTTTCACATTTTTATTCGCCGCTTCAACTGCCCCATTCATTTGTGGTCTATACGTAGACAACTTACACTGCTGGATCTTGTAATACGTTAGTAAGGCAGCCACATCTTTCTTAAAATGGGAACCATGATCACTAATTAACTCATGAGGGACACCATACCTACAAATTATATTTTCGGTGATGAACTTGGCAACATGTTTAGAAGTCAAGGTAGCATAAGACGCTACCTCAACCCACTTACTAAAATAGTCGATTGCTACTAATATAAATTCATGTCCTCCGGTTCCTTTGGGAGCGATTTTGCCAATTATGTCTATGCCCCATATCGAAAATGGCCAAGGTGATGCCAAATTGTACAACAATGAAGGTGGTATATGCTGTGCATTGGTATAAATCTGACATTTATGACACCTTTTAACATATTGTGTACAATCATGTTCCTATGTCGACCAAAAATATCCAATCCGCATTATTTTTTAGCTAGCATCTGGCCGTTCATGTGCGGTCCGCAAGTACCATTATGCACTTCTTCCATAATTCTTTGAGCTTCCTTTTCATCCACGCATAAAAGGAGTACCCCTTGCCGAGACTTCTTGTATAACTTTCGTTGACTAAGAATAATTTGTGCTGCAAACCTTTTGATAGCGCGTTGCGTCCTTATATCAGAATCTGGCGGAAAGCCTCTTCCTAAATGGTAGTTCAATACATCTGTGAACCATGGTGCATCATCACCAGCTACTGTATCATCAAGGGCCATACAGTATGTTGGTTCCTCTCTTCTTTCAATGTATAATGGAATATTTTCTAATTCATGTGGAATATTGATCATCGGCGCCAATTTAGCTAGAGCATCTGCAAATTGGTTTTCATCTCGGGATAGATAAATGAAATTTGGATCGTCAAAATGCTTGAGAATGGTTTCGAGGTACGTTTGGTAAAGTGCCATGCCCTCACTTTTGACTTTCCATTTTCCGAAAATATGATTTATAACGAGTGACGAATCTCCGTATACTCTCAAGGTTTTAATCCCCAAGGATGATGCTACTCGAAGTCCTAATATACATGCTTCATATTCTGCTTCATTATTTGTGACGCTAAAATCTAACTTGACTGAAAGAGGGGTATGTGCCCCATCTGGTGAAATCAAAAGTACACCTATGCCATATCCCTTTTGATTGGAAGCGTCGTCGAAAAATAACAGCCAATAGTCGTCATCAGTAACAAATATTTCCTCGTCAGGGAAGTCGTATGCTTCCGGTGTGTCTTCTGAAACGGGAAAGTCAGCTAAGTAATCGGAAATTACCTTTCCCTTAATGGCTTTGTGAGCCATAAAAGTAAGATCGAATTCAGCAAGCATCATCGTCCATCTTGCTATTCTACCGCTGAGAATTGGCTTTTCAAATAGATACTTCAGAGGGTTCATTCGTGATATGACATGAATTGTGTGGGTTAACATGTAGTGTCTTAATTTCTTAGTGGCCCATACTAATGCTTGGCAGGATTTTTCGATTGGAGAATAATTGGTTTTGTATTCCAAGAATTTTTTGCTCAGGTAATAAATTGGTTTTTCTTGACCGTCTTAAATTTGTGCTAACATTGCACCCATTGATGTCTGTTAAGTATAAAAGGAGATAAAAGGAGGGGTAGTCCAGGTCTTGGAGGGACCAAAATTGGGGGACTTTCTAAGTATGTTTTTATTGTTTCAAATGCTTCCTGACACTTCTCGTCCCATTCAATAGATGCCCCTTTCTTCAGTTTCTTAAAAATAGGTTCACACACCATGGTCAGCTTAGATATAAACCGACTAATGTATTGTAACTGCCCCAAAAATGCCCGAACTTGCTTCTCCGTTTTTGGTGGTGGCATATTTCTAATTGCCTTGATCTTGGATGGATCAGCCTCAATGCCTCTATTACTAACAACATACCCTAAAAGCTTCCCGGAGGTAACCCCAAAAGCACATTTTTGCGGGTTGAGTCGAACATTATATTTCGGAGCCTATCAAAGAATTTTTGTAATGCGGTCATACGACCTTCTCTATTCAATGACTTTACTATCATATCATCTACATAGACCTCGACCTCCTTATGCATCATGTCATGTAATAGCGTTGTAGCGGTCCTTTGGTAAGTGGCTCCTGCATTTTTAAATCCAAATGGCATAACCGTATAACAATACGTTCCCCATTCAGTGAGGAATGTAGTTTTCTCCATATCTTCCTCGGCCATTTTTATTTGATTATACCCCGCGTAACCATCTTTAAAAGAAAGTACAACGTGACCAGCCGTGTTATCCACTAAAATGTCGATATGGGGTAGTGGAAAATTGTCTTTTGGACTTGCTTTATTAAGGTCCCTATAGTCAACACACATTCTGACCTTTCCGTCTTTTTTGGGTACCGGAACAACATTTGCCACCCACTCCGGTTAGTTAGCTACTCTTATAAAACCGGCATCGTGCTTTTGTATTTCCTCTTTTATTTCTAATGCCCATTCTGATTTCATCCTTCTAAGTCTCAGTTTTATGGGTTTTGCAGCAGGATACAGTGGGATAGTATGTTCAACAATTTCTCTGTCTATGTCGGGCATATCTTTATAAGACCAGGCAAACACGTCACGATATTCTGTGAGTACTTTAATCAACTTGCTCGTTCTTCTGATTTTAGTGACCACCCAATCTTTATTTCTTTCTTATCTTGATCTCTGCCTATGTTGATTAATTCCGTTTCCTCAATTATTGATGATTTATTTTCTTGATGTGTTAATGCTTTTATTATATCTTTTGGCAACTCATCTTCATTGGAAACTAAACAATCAGAATAAGAAATGGGAGGGGTAGGAGAACCAGACAAGTAATTGAAAGCTATTTTATTATCCTTGGAAAGAAGTACATTAAGGAGTAGATCACTAGACTCGGAATTTGAATGTGAATTAGAATTAACAGCCTGACTCAGCATGAAAAGAAATAGGGTTAAGCCCCGACTCATGTAGGACACTAGACTTGATAATACTAGACTCGATAGAGGTATGGAAGGGTAAAAACCCCTGCTTGCTTGACTGGCTCTTTGTCTCAGCCTCGGTTTCAGACACGGGTTCGGACTCAGCTTCCTCAAACATAGGCCCTTCTCCCACACTGATTTTGATACTCTTTCCATTAGCTGCAGTCCACTTCCAGGTTTTACGCCATCCATGCTCCATGTTATTGTTGCAATGGGTTGTGATTAGCTTAGAGGGGTCAAAATGCCTGTCTTGAAGTGCCATGAGAAAATGGTTTGAGTGCTTTATGGGTGCATGTCCAAAGAGTAAACCAAAGGCATTATTATTTGTGTTTGGAATCCAATCTTTGGTTGGCATTTTTAATGGGAGGGGAGGTGCCTCCTCATATATAAGTAACATTCCTCGAATATTTCAAACCCGGGAACTTTCTGTTTTGTTTTTTTCACAATGAATGGTTCTGTAAAGTTAAAATATGGAAAATAATCACCTTCTTTGACAAGTTATGCATTTAACGTGTGTAGATATTCACCTATTGTATGGCTTGTAGGTCTATTGTCTCTCTTAGTAGACTTCTCTTTCATTCTTTTCGTCAATGCTTCTCTTATTTCTTTCTTGGATGGCTGATATCCTAAACCAAAGAGGCCGTGTTTGATTCGGTTAAGTGAAGGGTCGGATGCCCTTTTAGGTGTCTTACCAAGTGTTGTCCCATGCATGTAGCCACTCTTTTTCATTATTAAGTTCACAGTAGTATTTGCATAATAGGGGCTAGTTTTTTTATCAATGGGTTGTGACTCGTCTTCTATGAAAGCGACCTCTTCGTTGAAACCCCATAGGTCTACGCCATCTTCACTATGGTTAACTTACAATACTGGATTGGGTGTGATTTCAACTCTGGTAGGTGATGCATCTAAAGTGATTACCGATCCTTGAATTATCATTTTGACTTTTTGATGCAGGGATGAAGATATGGTATTAAGCTCATGAAGCCACGGCCTTCCCAAAAGAAGATTATATAAGGCAAGTATGTCGATCACCAGAAACGTGACTTTCTTTTCTATGGGTCCAGTAGTTATATTAGTTGTCAACCACCCCAATACGTCTCTACGTGTGTTGTCATATGCACGAACAATCCGATTAGTCTTCTTAAAGTCTTTTTCTTCAAAGCCTAAAGCTTGGGCACGTTTCCGAGTGGGGGGAGGTTTCTTTCGCCGATCCATTATCAACTAGTGAGAGGGGCACATATTTTTTGTTGCATAGTGTAGTTAGGTGAAGTGCCTTATTATGCTTTATACCCTCTAGGGGTAAATCTTTATCAGAGAACGTGATAACTTGATAACTGGCTCTCTGTCCTTTGTCAAATAACTAGCCAATTCAGCCGGAGTAGTTTCAGATGGAACACACATACTTGTTAAAGCATTTAGAATAGCTTGTCTGTGTTCCAGTGAGTTGCATAATAAGTCCCAAACAGTAATGTCAGCTTTTAATTTCTTGAATAATTTAATGAGAGCATCATCTTCCTTTGTATTTTTATTTTTGCCTTCTTTATTTTGCATAACCTTGGATGGGCTTGCGTCAGTAGGTTATAGTGCCTACCTGAGCGAGTCAAATGTTGTACATTATTCTGGTCACGGTCAGGTTCTTTATCATTATCAGTGTTATCTTCAACCTCATTATCTGCCCAAATGTCATGAGACTCACTTTCTTCATCACCCCAAATATCATGAGTAGTATCATCATCTTCCCATTCATCTTCCTCATCACTCACCCATAAACCCATAACATCAGCTATAAACTGAGTCGGGTCAGCATAAACGGAGTCATTAGCTGAGATGGCGAGAACGTCTTCGAGTGGATTTTTATTATTGTTTGGCTTTCGAGCTGCTTTGGTTAAAGGGATAGTGCGATTATCAATCAAGTTTTGGATGGCATGCCTTAAGGTGAAGCAATAATCCGTATCGTGCCCTTTACCTCTATGATATTTGCAATATTCATTTTCTCTCCATTTCGGACTTTTGTTGGCTGGATCTGGAGTGGGTCCAATAGGTTTTATATATCCCTCCTTAATTAATCGGTCTAGTGCTCGTGACAGGCTCATACCTAGATCGGTGAATTCCCTCCTTGATTTTTGTTCCACAGAATTCACTATATCTCCCCCTTTAGAAGTTGAAGCAAAATTTTTCTTATCTTTAAACCATCCTTTGGTCTGATTTTTGGCAGTAGACTCGACAACATCATCCTCTATTTGTATACCTATTTTGTTTAGCCGAGCAAAGGATTCAATGCCTGCATATCGCAGGTGTGATTTACAAGGTTCTCGTAAATTTTTCACAAAAATATCCACCTGTTCGGCTTCGGGCGGTCTTTCAATCATTTTTGGAGCTTTATTCCTCCATCGAGCTAAGAAATCTGTAAAACCTTCTTTCTCAGTTTGTTTCGTAACTTCTAAATCCCGCCTTGTGATCAATAAGTCTGCATTGTTGGAGTATTGTGTCAGAAATTCTTTTTTTATGTCCTCCCAATTAGAAACAGGTATAGGATCTAAGGAGAAAAACCAACTCCGGGCTACATCTTCTAGAGTGGAAGGAAAAATAACCGGAAAAACCGATGCATCCACTTCTTTTAAGGCCATTACTCGTACGAAGCTTCTTATGTGGTGAGTTGGATGCTCGGTACCCTTGAATTTTGGTAGGTCAGCGGTCGTAAATTTAGGAGGCAGTTTGGCTCGCATGTTCGGCATGTTACATTCAACATCGAGTAGGTCAGCATACTTGGTGCTCCTTTTGATAAGTTTCTCCATGTCCATGAGCTTTTTAGTTACGTCATCCTCACCGCTACTATCACCCTTGATTTTGTCTTCGATGGACGACAATCGGTTGGTCAAAATGGATAAAGCATTCTTAAGGTCTGTGACTGATTCTTCGAGCGACATGGTTACTGGTGGTTGGGTTACAAGTACGGCTTGCGGTATACTAATTAGTCTTCATGTACCCTTCTCTCGTCCCCAAGCTGGAGTGACTACTAAGTTTGGATCTTTTTTACGCCTCCCTATCCTGGATCATGACATCGAGGCTCTTCTTGGCATCACAGCTTCAAATGATATTGACCTTCGACCGCCAAATAAGGCCAAGAATAAGGGCAGTGGTAAAAGATTAAGGTCGTCGAAAGAAAAGGTCAAGAGCAAGCCACAAAAGAGGAAGCGAAGATGCGGTAACTGCAAGAAGTGGGTGAACCACAATAGTAGAACTTGTAATCTTCCATTTGCTGAAAGTCCCCCTTCTGATGACGATGATGAAGAAGAATCGAAAGCAAGAGGTATGAATCGAACTATTACTCTCCTATTATTCTAATGTTATCCTCTTATTCTACTGTTATTCCCCTATTATTCCGGTGTTACTCTGCTATTCTGCTGCTTTGTTGTGTTATTTCTCTTTGCTATTCTCGCTATTAATGTGTTGTTATTTTTGAATAGAAAATGGATATTCTTCGTGGAAATGGATAGTGTCTGCAATAACAGCAGAGTAGCTGCTAAATTTGCTCTAATTGTTATTCTACTGCTATTAATGTTATTCTACTAATATTCTGCTATTAATGTAGCTGCTAAATACTAAGCAAACATTGCAGGAATATGAATCAGATGCATGAAGTAACAAAGACAAAAGAGACGCAAAAGACAGCGGCTACGATGTAGACTTCGCCTAAAAATGTCAAAGACTTTTACTATTTGTCATTGTTTGAATTGCATTTTAACCTAAAATGTTTCTTCTAGATAATAAAGTGAGATCTACATTATATGAGAATTAATACTAGTTACTTTAATTTTTTTTGTTAATATTATCTAATTGTTTCACAAACCACCCACAAAATAAAACTGCATTTACACACTACAATAATAGTTGAATAATAACAGATTAGTAATATTTATAAAAAGCAGTTCCACTTTTCAGTTTTTATTAAAAACAGTTACCTAACCTAATCTAATATAATTACAGGAAAACTGTTTGTATTCCCCAAGCCCCTATAAATACTGCTATTACGTGTTAAAAAAACACACACGCACCGAATAAGTCTGAAAAAACTGTTTGTATTCAGAAAAAACTCGCATCTCCTCTGCAAAAGGTAATTTCTTATCTTTTTTTTTTGGTAGACAGGTAATTTCTTATCTTTCTATACTTTATTACACAAAAACTGTTTCTATTCCCGAAGCCCCTATAAATACTGCTATTTCGAATAAAAAAACAAACACACACAATGAAAAAGTCCATTCCAAAAAAAAACTTTATCTCCTCTGCAAAAAGGTAATTTCTTATCTTTCTATTCTTTGTTTTTCTTTGATGTTTATTTTTCTTATCTGTCAACACTATACTCGATGCTGCAGAAAAGGTAATTCTCATTCTTCTGCTTTGGTTTGCTTTTAATTTGGTTGAAATATTTTAAACATCTTTTTATAATGCAAAAAGTTT
This sequence comes from Silene latifolia, assembly GCF_048544455.1. Taxonomy (NCBI): domain Eukaryota; kingdom Viridiplantae; phylum Streptophyta; class Magnoliopsida; order Caryophyllales; family Caryophyllaceae; genus Silene; species Silene latifolia. The sequence continues at coordinate 145,366,370 of NC_133538.1, forward strand.
CATACTTCCAATGCTTGGGATGAGTGACGAATCGACGATAACAAGAAGGTCCCGACAAGGAGGAAATCGATGAAGCGAAACGGATGATAGAGTCCCTCACGATAGAGTTGATCGACACAAGGACAAATTTAGAGGCAGCAGAAAACCGTGAAGAGGCCTTAATAAGAGAGGTTGACAATGTTACGACACAGTTGAAGGTTGCTGAACTTCAAAATGAACGTATGCTTAGACAATTGAAGGAAAAGAAAAATAGGAACTACACGGCCGACATGGACAATCGGTTTATTTTGGTGTGAATGCTTTGAGGAAGTATTACATCAAGTCGATATTTCAATCTCTCGGCAATTGGACACCGATTAAAGCCATGGAACTTATGAAAGCATACAAAAACGCTTTTCAGGATGAGTCGGTGGAAGTTGAGAGCACTTTGTCGTCCGAGGACCGCGCGCAGCGCGTCGAGAGAATAGAATAAAGATATAAAAATCTAACGATGATGGTCAGTGGTTTGCTTTAAAATATGTTTAAAATATTTATTGCTTTAAAAATAATGGCTTTAATATTTTAGATCGTTAATGTTTATTATGTAAGTACTATCTTTAAATACTATTTACTACTATGTTTAAGTAATGTCGGAATAATGAAGTCTTTGCGAATAATAGTGCAATAAAAAGATAATAACGCTAATTATGCAGAATAAATCTTTGCAATAAATTGAGAATAATGGTAGAATAACGAGTGGAATAAAAAGCGGTCTAAACCACGCTTTTACACTTGACTAAATTTACACTTGAATAAAAATGAATAGTTTTAACAAAATAATGTTGGACTAAAAGTGGAATAGTGAGAATAAACTAGTCCTTTTGTGGAATAATCTGCAATAATTGCAGAATAAACTACTTGTTATGCGGAATAATAGTGCAATAACAGCAGAATAAAGGTGCAATAAGAATAGAATCACAGTTAAGAAAAAACAGCAATTGACAGTTGAATAGAAAATGCATATTCTTCGTAGAAATTGGATAGTGTTTGTAAACCTTAATTAAACTAGCGGAATAACAACAGAATAAGTGTAGACTACTAGTACAATAACAGCAGAGTAGCTGCTTATTATGCGGAGTAATACTGCAATAACAGCAGAATAATGGTAGAATAACAGTGGAATAAAAGCAGTCTAAACCACTGCTTTTACACTTGACTAAATTTACACTAGAATAAAAATGGATAGTGTTTGTAGAAAACAAAGGTAATAAGAAAGCTTAATTAGACTAAAATAACTGTAGACTATTTGGGCAATAACAGCACAACAACTGTTCATTATGCTGAATAATACTGCAAATAATAGCAGAATAACAGTGGGATAAGAGTAAAAATGGATGGTGTTTGAAAAAAGTACAAGTAATATGAAAACTCAATTAAATTATAGTACACACTGGAATAACACTAGAATAATAGGGGAATAACAGCGCAATAAACTAGTTATTATACAGAATAACAGTGCAATAACAACACACTAATTGTTTAATAAACAGTTTACACTAACTTAGTCTGACTTTCCTGGATACACAAGTGATCAAAGCTCTTTGCATTCATGACGGTGTCGACTCTTCACTACCGAGTAGATGATTGGGGTTTCACTTCTTTCAACTTGTTCCTTCTTCGACGCTAAACCCAACGTCTTGACCTTTGATTCTCACAAGCCGTCACTTTATCAAGAACTACTTGCCTATAAATATTAATATCCGCCAAGATCAGGGAAGCCGACATTTCAACACAGAAGCTTCGACGAGCAATCTTGCTGTGAAGATTGGACTCAAACACACTTCCACCATATTCGGCCATCTTGTATAACGAGAAACACCCCGACTCGGAATTCAGCAGTTCCTTCTTATCCATTTAAAAGGAACATCAACGATTTCGAAATTGCGGCAATCTTGCGACTTCATAACATTATGACCCTCCATAAAAACATACATATAGTTTGCCACAATCTCGGCCAATCTTCTGTAATCCGCTAATTGGTTGGCATCGTGAGTCATGTTGTCCAAAATATCAATCGATTCATTCATAAAATTGATGCAGAAACAAGAGTAGTGATCATTGTACAGAATCGGCACAAACACAAGGTCCGAGTTCAGACGACATCTTCCATTGCAGGAATCGAAAAACACATTCAGAATTTCAATGACTTCTTACCCCGGACCGTCAAGAGGGCTTGAGGAATCAAAGTTCTCTAAGAGTGAATAAAGAGCATCCTTCTAAACAGAAAGCATAAAAAACCAAAAATAGTGCACAAGTGTTAACTTTATATCAGTACATGTGAGTAAATATGTAGGTAATAACGCAAAATAGCAAAGCAAAAAACAAAATACCATATGACAAAGTCCGAAAAACATTGAGCTTGGTTCTGAACGTTCCTCAAACTCCAACGAATTCAAAAGAATCGACCAAACATCGACTACTCTTGTTGACATCATAGCAGCTGCATCCACAGTGGAAACAATATCCCCCCTGTCCAAAAACACGCCGACGTCGTCGTTGTACAACACTAACATCTCACTGCATTCACAAAAAAAACATATGATAAGAACAGTGGGATTACAGTGGTATAAACAGCAGAATAACAGTTCAATAACAGAACAATAACAGTAGAATAATAGTGGAATAATAGCGGAATAATAGTTGTATAACAGTAGAATAACAGTGGGAATTAACAGCGGAATAATAGTGGTATGACAAAGAGAATAACGATTCACTAACGTGAGAATAACAAAAGGAATTAACAGTGGAATTACACTGGACTAACAGCGAAATAATAGTGGTATAACAGTAAAATAACAATTCAATAACAACAGAATAACAAAGGGACCTAACAGTGGAACTACTGATACTAGTTTGACAAAATAACAACATAATAATAGCAGATTAACAGCAGAATAATAGTGGGAAACAAAACGGACTAACTGAACAGGAACACCACAATCAAAGAAATGAAAATCGACACATACTCTTCTTTCAAGTGAGCGTCTTCACGAAGAACAAAGTCCACCACTTGCTTCTGCACCTTCAGCATCTTAGAGAACTGTTTTTTGTTCTTCCGAAACAAATCCGACACCGCAACAAAACTACTATCCTCTGACCCGCAATCCATAGAGCAACCAGCCCATCGTGCCATTTTACCCCTTTTACGGCTACCCAAAGCCGACTTTGGACTCACGGTGCTATCCACACCCCTGCTTCCCACTTGACGGCTGCCAGTAGGGGTGTTTGTAGAGAATTCAGTGTTATCAATGACAGTAGGAGAAGCGACGGGCTCGACAACAGGCTGCGTCGTCTTAACCTTCTTACCAACAGTTTTCACCCTGCCAGAACCACGACGTTTCTTACTACTTTGAGAAACCCTCTTTTCCGCATGCTCAATACGCCGTTTCTCTTCAAGCACACTCAGGGTTTCCTTTCTCGTCTTGTTCAACTCCTCCAAAGTTTTCAACACATCTTCCTTGGACTCGTTCATATCAGACAGCACCAACAAGGTAACGATCTCAGCGCGGTAAAGCGCTCTTGAATCAGAATTACCCAAGTCATAATCAAAAACAGTTCCACGGTAAAAGAGCATGTGCAACATCGTATATACACCGCAGTCCAAATTTTCAATCGCAGCGGTTTGCCAAGTAAAAGGGACGTTGACAATTTTATAATCTTTAGCCTCCCCGCCTCGGGCAACTCCTTTGTTTACCAGGAAATCAGACATCAAGCTCACCTTCAAAAAAAAGGAAAAAGAAAACATAATTACTAACAATACTTAAACAAACTAGGCTAAACACCAAGAGAAAATTAGGCACAATAAATGACTTACAACAGTTTGACAATACACCAAACGTACACACGCCTGTTGATCATTAGCAAACATCGCCTCTTGAAATACATTATCAAGATATTCAACCCTCTTCGCAATGAAATTGATGCACAAACAGCTAAAGTGCTCATACAAAAGAATTGGGATGAAAATCTGGGAAAATATTTGGCCAAAAAAATTGTTACTAATTATATGGTTTTTTTTTTAAAAAGCTGAAACACAGCAGAATAACAGCAGAGTAATAGTAGACTAACAGTAGAATAGTAGTATAATACACACAAAGTACAGAAAACATACCATATTAGAAGTAAGATCACACTCTCTCTAGTTGTTATTGACAAACACAGTAAATGACAATATGACTTCCGCACATAAATCACTCTTGGAAGCCTTCTCATCTTTCGACGGCGTACAAAGTCGCCGCAATGGATACTAAACAAAAAGTGGAGAAAAGAGTTGAAACGTGATGCAAAAATGAAAAATAAAGTAAAAAAAACGATAAAATAGAATAACTAACCGTTGCACCCATCCCAAAGAAAAGTCGACTTGGACTTCCTCTTATACAAGTATCATTAAGAAAGAGGGACCACCAGTCCACAACACCAAGCATTATCATTGTATCTAGAACCATCGATTCCATATCCTCTCGATTCAAGTAATTGTTCACACCCCAAGTGACAAGATTCTCCCTTCAAAACCGAATAAACAGGAAAAATAAGAGTCACATAAATATATTTTTGAAGAACAAAAAGCAGTATAATATATTAAACAGAAAGCAGAAAATTTTTACAATAAAAATGAGCTCTTACCCTTGCGAAATGTTATGATCATTCAAGAAGCGATGTCGCAACCTCTTTCCGCTTGGATAGCATTGGGTTGAAAACATGTCCCATCATTATCATTGATTTTTGGACAACTAGCGAGGATCCACAAGACCACAATTATAGGTGCATTCGAAATTCGAGGCACTGACAGACAGTAGCTCCTCATGTGCATGCAGAGTGCAGCAAATAACTTGTACCGATATTAGGAACATTCAACCTGAAGAACGCCACTTGTCCTCTCGGACAGCCTCACCAACAAAAGTACCACCTCCAACACAACCTCGGAATCTGTTTATCGATTTATCTATCTCGAGACGACCCCAAGCAACAAGTCCGCATGACAAGACATCACCACATCCGCTACTTCCTCTTCTGCAGTCACAAATTCTTCTTTGCCAATTTGAGTGGAATGTTGAGTGTCATTACGCAAAGGAATGTCAACACCGGTATCCGTCACCTCCGTCTCAGGTAAACAAGCATCAATCTTGAATTTGATTTGCTTGAACCTCTACCGTGTACACTCAACAAAAGATTAGGCACGTCCTCTGGCGGATTATCAACAAGATAGTCTTCAACTTGAATGTTAACGTCCTCCACATCATTGTTAACATCCTCCACGTCAATGGTAATATCCCCAACATCAACTACTTTCTCACCGACATCATCTGGCTCTCCATAACATGGCGAATGTCAAAGACAAATATCCTTCGTAATAGAATCTAAACCGAGTGGTGACAATTGTGGAGTCCCCACCTTTGCACTTTGTTGAATGACGGGACTATGTTCAACACCCTTCTTTTCAACTATAGTTGGCCGCACATCCGATGACCCGACACACTCCTCATAAAATTGAGAAAAGCATTAAATGATGGGGGTTCAATGATGACATCTTCATGTCTAGCTTTTTTGGAAGTTTGGTTCTTGAAACAGTTGATCGCGATTTATTTGCCGCTTGCATAACCAATACATGCTTTACCCATTCGTCCAGTTCACGGATAACTTGATCCGTGAAGAAAGATGGGGTGGCAACCAAATTCTCTGACCCTTCACAACCAACTTTTTTCACGATTCGGATTTGCTTTCTTTAGCGACTCGTCGGGTTACTTGGTTTGGGCAACTTAGCAAAGAAAAGTGCTTGACGATAGCCTTTCTTGGTTCTTCTTCATCATCTTCGACTTTATAAGTTCCACCCATTCCAAGTATCGGCGACATAAAATCTGAGAGTCCCTCTCATTAAGCAGTATAAGTTGATGAACATCCTGTCAAGATAAAATCCCAAAATTTTACTTAAAACAGTACAATAATTGTAGAATAACAGAGGAATAATAGTACACTAAGACCAAAATAGATAACAGTGGATTAATAGTAGAATAACAGTGCATTAATAAAATAACAAAGAAATAATAGTACACTAACAGCAGAATAAATAACAGTGGAGTAGTAGTAAAATAACAATAGCATAACAGTGGAGTAACAATTGGAATGAAAATTAGAATAACAGTGGAATGACAGTAGGAAAATTGAGGAATAACAGTGGAATAATCGTAAAATAATAGCAGTAGGACAACTAATGCTTAAAGACAATAACAGAATTACATTTTAGAATGATTCATTTTAAAATAATCAAACAGGTGCTTACGTCGACCGCTGCGGACTGTACTTGCTCATCCGTAAGAATATCATCAGGTAGATCCACCACAAAACATCGACGTTGAGTACCTTGACCAGAGCCAACGATGTTTGGACGAGACAATGGGAAAGCAACGTCTGAACGCTCTCCAGTGCCAAGAGCACCGGTACGCCTCATGGCCGCAACCTCTCACTGAAAGACTTAAAATCCCAATGTTTAATGAGCGGTAGCTCATTATTCACCTGATCACCGCTAAAGAAATAACGGTGAAAATAGGTGATAGCCAATAGCACTACACAACAACGAATATGTTTCCTCCCGTTAAGCGTTTCACGCACAGAAGTCACCAAGTCTGAGAAGACAAACTGACACCAATTAAATTCCTTGATCCTAGAAACATCTTCCACAACGATTAAAAGTCTAAGATCAACCACATAACCCGACACAGAAGCAACGAAACACAACATAGCAAGCAGAACAAAAGTCTTCTTAAACTCATCATCCGCAACCAAAGACTCTAGCAGGGTCTCCTGAACTTTGTTAATTGGTATCCCACTTTTGTTATTGGCGATACCATACTTCTCACGCCAAGCACGCTTCAAAGCTTCTCCATCAGCGTCTGTAGAACCAGGAAACCCAGTAATAACCAAATCAATTTTGGACCGAGAATTTGTTAAACCAAACACATCGTGCACATCATCTATGATCAACTCGAACTTCTCCGTTTCAGATATTTCAAAATACTTCCCACTCCTAAAAGCATATATAAACTCCCGGAACATGGTAATGGGGGAGGGAAGAAAGCTTCAACTCAAGTAAACCCCCGAATCCCATTTCCCTAACAGCCTCCTTCTCCTCCTCGGTGAGGGCTTCAATAACTTTGAAAAGAAAAGCGGCCGAAACTGACTAATAAATGGATCAAGACTTTGTGCACACAAAGGGGAAAAAAATATACAATGCATTAAAACATTTAAGATAACATAAGCAAAGCAGCAGAATAATAGCAAAATAACAGAAGAGCATCAAAAAATAATACGAAAAATAACATATTAATAGCAAAATAATAGCAAAATAAAAGTAGAATAACAGTAGTACATACACTGGGTTATTTCCTGCAGCAACTCCAGCCTGGGGTTGGTTGCTACTTACCACAATTCCCTTCTCATGCTTAACTTTGCCAGCCAACTTACTACTAGTCTTTGGTGGACTAGACGACAACTTCGCAAGTTGGGTCTCGGCCTTTCGTTTGGTTTTTTTAGTGGGTGGTTCGGTTGTACATATTTCTTGACTACGAGTACTCCTTCTCTGAGAAGCAGTGCTCTTTAATGAAGATGTGACAGGGGATTTGGATGGAGACGGACCCGGAGAATTTGATGATGACGGTTGAGTAGACTTTGATGAAGCGGCAGATTTGATTCTTAACTTCATTTTCTGCTGTACTATCCAGAAAATAAAGATAAGGATCACTTTCAATGATAAATAGGTATTCAGCTAGACTTTTTTAATAATGACGCCAGAATTAGAGTACCGTAACAGCAGAATAACAAAACACTAACAATTAGTCAAACTAATAACAGAACCGTTATAATACAGCAGTTAAAACACAAAAAGACCAACACGGAAGTGTAAACAAATACACAAAGGGAATCAAAACAAAGCCTCTTTGAATAAAGAGTCAAAGACAGTTTCAAAATTACAGATGGCCTACATAAGCCTTCATAAAACAAAATAACGTACTAAATTAAAACCAGAGACAGTTTCAAATTACATAATACCCAAAATACATTCTTTCCGAGAAAGAACCAAAATGTACTTCCGAAAATACAGGACATAACGTAAAAAGTCAGTCAACGTCAACAACATCGACTTACTTATAATACAGTTCGTAAGCAAGATCATAAGCAGCAGGATAGTCCCTGAGTGTTTCAAAGTACTCGTGAATTAGCCTGATCCGTTCAGATACAGGTGCATCAAGGATCGAGTCACGATCGTATATATAACGGCAAGCATGCAACACCGCCTTTGATGGCTCACTTGCAAGCATGTAGCACTTGCATCGTTTGGAAACTACTTTCGAGCCCCTTGACAAAATCTTAAAACCTTCACTGTGACTTGTTGTTAGAACTTTCATATATTCGGCGTGAACACCGGGCGCACTTTTATGAAATAGGAACATTTGTGACCATTTCTTACAAACAAGACACATATTGCTTTTGTCCAAAGTAGTCTCTACATGATCGAATACTCTTTCCATTAGGTCCTGGCTATTTAAAACTGCCGACATTGATTAATTACGACGACGAACTCGTACATTAACTTCAAAGAACTTATCACTCTTATCTTCCAATAACCAACCCAATTTATTTTTCTTTTCAGTAGCGAACTCTCTAGCAAATAACAATTTATCTTCATTCACTATATTTATTGCCCATCCCTCACAAACTAAGTCCATTAGTGATCTTTGAAACCTACAAACAAACAAAGCCAAACAAACAAAACCACTAGAATAATGTTGAGAATAACACAAAAAGAATAACAGAAATTAAACACGGAAAAACACTACAATGACGGGAAGAGTAACGCCGCAATGACACCATAGGACGGTATAATAACGGAATAACGAAATCTTTGAAAAGTGAAGACAACACGAACAAACACAAAAACCCTAGAAAAACACATTAAACAATTAAAACATGACAAATAACTTGACAACAAACTAAGCGATAGAATAACAGCGGAATAACACAAAAAGTAAAGTGTGTAGAGATCAATAGTAAAGTTCTCAACACAACTCGTCACATAGAAGATGCAAATCACTTCAAAACAATAGAAAAGCTAGAACGACTAAGAACATGCAAATCGATTCGGGAAAAATCAAAAACTTAAAAATGCAAAGCATAATATTACAATGAAGAAAGCGCATAAACACAATAACGACATTAAAGTACTCGATTAAGTAAACCTAGCGATAATTAAACTGGAAAAACGAATAAAAAAGCATACAAAAGCATGAAATAAAACAAAATAACAAAATAAAAGAGGAAAATGTCATTAAATTACCTTCAATCGGAAGAAAAATGATGAACGGTGAAGAGAAAACGGGAGAAAACACGAAGGAGACGAACAATTGAAGAAGAATAACACAAGAATAATAGAAGAGAGAGGAACGCGTGCAGTTGATAATGATTATATAAACGGTTTTGCAATAATATTGAGTATTAATTAGAGAGGGAAACAGTTAGAGAGTAAATGACAGAAAGAAGAGAGAGAGAGAGAAAGAAAGAAAAAAATAAAAAGAGAAAATAAACTAAATAACAATGCTTTTATATGACAACTAAGATTAATCTTGACCACTCATCTATAATTTAATCTAATGGCTGAGATTCACCCAACTCACAACTCACCATAAGAACCAAAATCACCAAATCCAATCTCTCTCTCTCTCTCTCTCTCTCTCTCTCTATATATATATATATATATATATATATATATATATATATATATATATATATATATATATATATATATATATATATATATAGGTGGGATCTGGTGAGAACGACCATTCGGTGAGAACGCACTAGATACCTTAGAATATATATAAAAGGTGCACTTTTTTTTTTTTACCAAATCTCATATAGACTTTTAACTAAAGTAGGTACACATCGGATTTGCACATCGGATTTTTAGGAAAACCGATGTCTATTTGATCAATGGACATCGGATTTTTTAGGAAAACCGATGTCTATTTGATCAATGGACATCAGTTTTTTGCAAAAATCCGATGTCTATAATTATTATTTTTTATAAAAAAAATAATATTACGTTGTTGCCCATATTAGTCGTACACATAATGACAATGCAAAATGATTCCATAATCAACAAAAAATATATGTATACAATCAATCGGTTATCCAAAGCCAATTACAAAAAAATTTCATCTATATAATGTGTCAAATTTACTTAGACGATTAACCTATACAAAAATATAAACCGATATATAAATTGACTAATTGTTTAAAAAAAAGGCCGAAAAGAGAAGACTACTTGGCAGCCTCAGATTTGCCCATCTCCTATTAGGCATATTACCAAGAGAATCTGGTTCAACACAAGGAAATGAAGATTGGTAAGAAAAAGGGAGGGAGTAAACTGGTTTGCATGTCATAATATTCAACCATATGTAAGCAAAAAAGACGTCATATTTGTAACCGAAAAAATCAGTTTACGGTGTCAATCAAGACAGAACTGGACAACAGTGCCAATTAGGACAGAACTGAAATTTACGACATTCACATATACATATGCAGTCAGACGTTTAAAATCTAACTGTATAAGAAGGATATGTATGTCTCCAATTGTGAGTGGGAGTATAGCTTGAATGATTCCTTTTTACGGTCTCGTAACAAGAAGAAACAGAGAAGATCAGAGTTATTGTCTTACACATGCGACACTCATTCAACTCTCAAATAAACGGGTGTCAGATAGCTAAACACATTGTCTTGCATCCATTGAAAATTTAGCTAAAAAATAGCCTTAACCGATCAAACCAGATGCCTCGAATTTTCCCACATCCCGCGCTAAGGTGTGGTTTAATGTGCGCATCCTTACCCAACACAAAGCGACCATTTCACCCCACTATTTTCGACAAATGAATAAACTAGGTTGCTACATTATGTTCAAAGACAAACCAACTATGGTCCTGCAAAAACGTTTACTTAACGAATATCCAACTTTTGCATCAAATTAATTAAAAAAACTAAATATAATAAGAAAAACTAACAATTACCTAGTTCAATTTAATACGAAACCAAAAAAACCCAAATCAGATATCAACTTATAGTGTAAAATGTGTGCAATCCATTCATTATCAATAATTCTCTTTAATTTAAATATTCTAAGAGCAAAGGTAATTACTCATTCCCTATTCAAGTTACTAAGTTTTTAAATTTGATGTACACAAAGATGGGGGAGAAATAGAAAAGAACATCAATTCTTAGAGGTTAACTTACTAAAGCTAGTGAGTTCACTCATTTAGATTGAGTCTGAGAAATGGATAAGGGGACATTGAAGCAAGATTAAATTCTAATCAGAGTCAAATACTAAGAACTCAAATGCTAAATGCACTCACTAACTAGCTATGTTCAGAAAGCCCAAAAATGGATAAGGGGACATTGAAGCAAGAGTAACTTCCCCTCATGGAAAACCAAGAACACGTATTTAAGGATAATATACACCAAACAGAAACGTGTTTCTATTTCTAAAACACAAGAAAATACAGGTGCAAATAATAAGAGACAGTCACATGGTTGACATAAAGTCTAGAATGATCAGCAACATGCAATCAAATTTTTCCACAAGGACAACGTCATCGGAGTAAAGGATGAATATTGAGTAGGAAAAATACCTGAGCGAGAAAGTCCTACTCAATAGCACTTCCAGCTGCAGCTTCTTGTTCTACTACCCCTTTCCATCTAGTAATTTAATTTCCTCTTCAGCAGTAGCATATCCATTATAAGAATTTAAAGCAAGAGTGAATGACTATATTAAAGATATTGGTTTGATCAACTAATAAATACCGGTTTTCAAGAATCCTCGAAATGTAAATGGGAAAACTAACAAGCAAGTGAGCCTGTGAAAGAGCATTAAAGCTACCTCTTCATTCGCTTGTCGTTCCTTGAGTTCAAGTTCCTTTATACGTTGCTTTCTCAAGCTGAGTTCCTGTATTATTGCTTTAATCCCTTTGTACTAATTCGTAGGTTTGTTTCCAGGTAGTTTTGTGTTTGTCGGATCTACACTAACATGTGTGAAACAGATTCAAACTGCGTGCAAGTGTACCATGGTTAAAAAAAACTCACTTGTAATCTTGGCCTCAAATTGAGAACAAACCTCTAGATAAGCTAATATGCTGAATGTGAAGTTTATGCCGTAATAAAGTAACGAATAAACTTGAAAATTGCAACATTATTTAGCAGCATGACCAAATAGACGACTAATATTTTTGTACCCCTCTACAATCCACCATGTTCTACCTTTTATTGCTAAATAGAAAACTCTAATTCCCTCAATTAAGGTAACAACTAAGTCTCGGAAAGGGGGAAAAAAGAGTCATCGCAATAGATCGAAATACTTGTGACTATGATTAATAAAAGAGAATAAATAATCGAATTACCTATGGATTGAAAGGAGACAAAAGGAGACGAGATTAGTACAATCCACTGAATTGGATGAAGGACGAGATCAGTGCGTGACAGCGGCGGCAGCGACGTCCGGGGGGGTGGTGTGGTCATCGGAGTGTGTCGGCGATTGGGTTTTAGGTTTTGAGGGAGTGTGTCGGCGATTGGGTTTTTAGGTTATGATGAAGTGATTATGTTTTTTTTCTGGAGGGAAGTGAATCTATGTTTGGCGGTTCCGATTTTACTATCAGATTTTCATGATTTTCGGATTTTAAAAAATTATAAAAATTTATGACTACGGTTCTATCAAGCAACCGTTGCTTTTTATTTATTTCAACATGGTTTTGGCTACGGTTATTCAATGTAACCGTTACCTTTTCGTTTTTGACCACGGTCACAACCGTAGCCTTTTAAAAAGCCTATTCTCAAAACTTTTAATTAAGGCTACGTTTATTAACTACAACCGTAGTTATTTGTGCTTGCCAAAAGTAGTTTTTCTACTAGTGACTTTAGATGCACATCGGTTAAATGCAATGTTCCATGTCCATGACTTTTATATAGACATGGGTTTTATTAAATATCACATGTCCTTTAAAATCAGAAATAATGGACATGTGTTTTTTAACGCAACCGATGTACATATAATTATATGCACAACAGTTTTTTGCAAACAACCGATGTGCATGTTATGTACATCAGTTTTCCAGATAATCTGATGTCCATCGACTGATGTCCATAACGAGTTTTGTAGTAGTGTAGGTACACTTTTTACCAAAATTCTATATACGCATTTTAAGAATGTGGATACATTTTTTTTAGTGTATCTATACACTTATATAGATACACTAAATATTATTCTAGATACACTAATACGTGAACTAGATACACGTATAGAACAAGTCTCGAGTACACGGAAAATAATTCCAAATTAAAAAACCAATTTATTCCAAAATTACAAGTCTGATCATGGACCAAATGCCATTCCAACGGACAACACCACAAGTGAGGGCCAACTGAAAAGTACTCCCTCCGTCCCGGTCAATTATTGTCCTTTTATTTTGGCACAAAGACCAAGGAATGGGAAATGAGCCAATTACTAAATGACAAGTGGAACAAATTGAGTGTGAATGATCAAATTGTTCATCAAGTTCATTCTTAAAATAGAAAGGACAACAATTCATTGAGACACCCTAATATGGAAAAGGACAACAAATGAGCGGGACAGAGGGAGTATGTAATATATGGCGCATTGTAGTTGCTACTTTTTGTCCACTCTCACTCAGTGTGCTCACCTCAATTATCATCTTGATCAATCTCATCAATTTCCATGGTTACGTCTATACTCTCCACTTTCGTTGTCAATCTAATAATTAATGTCTTTGTATTACGGTTCCCTTTCTTCCCGTTTTTTCAAAAATGGTTCCATCCTGAAACAACCATTTATCTTCTTTCAATACATTAAACACCCAATTCATCAAATTCAAGGATTATGCATGAAGAGTCGAGGACGAGGGCACCTAAGAGGGGGAGGGGGTGAATTAGGTGTCTATTTAAAATTTAAGCTTAATGAAAGCTTCTTTAAAAAAACTCTTAAACACTTTAAACAATGCTTAGATGAAAGGAGAAGTCGATACTTAGAACTAGAGAGTTAAAAGTATTCAACAACGATTCAGCAAGCAGAAGTTACAGTGTACTCAACAGTTGATTCTGTAGATAAAGACGTGAGTAGAGTGTGCATCGGAAATAAAACGAAATAGACACGACTAACGATGTTTTTAAAAACTGGTTCGGACACTACTCCGCGACCTACGTCCAGCGCTATTTTATTAAACGTCTCAGAAGTAAACTCATACAAACTAAGACCACCCCGAATAATAAAACAACTCCCCAACCTACTCCGGTTGCTAATGCTTAAAAGCTACTCCGCTTCCAAGACTTTTGCTTTGGGCTACTCCGCCGAAAGACTCCTTGCTTAAAGCTACTCCGCAATAAGACTCTTGCTTTGGGCTACTCCGCCGAAAGACTTCATGCTCAAAAGCTACTCCGCTTCGAAGACTTCATGCTTAAGGATAACTCTATCCTAAGACTTTGTTCGGTTCTACCCGTTTGTTACAAGACCACTTATCTCAATGTTATTCACTCAATTGAACGGAGGAGATAAAGTTTAAGTACAAAACACGGGATCCTTGAACACGACTAAAACGACTAGGTGCAACAACAAACTCAAGTAAAAGACTCAAAAGATAAATAAACAAACTTGCAAAAGATTCAAAGATTTGAAAATGATAAACGGTTTTGCAAAGTTAATTTACTCGATTGAAAGCTTAAGTCTTTTTCAGTTTAAAACTCGTTTGTTGCACACTTGTAAAAATGAATTAAGCAAGCTATTTATAATGTTCAAGTAGTATACTTTACATTAAAATATCTTACACTCATAAGCACAAGTGATTAAAATAATGTAAGTAGTTTGCTTGGGCAACATGCAAAGCCAACCGAAATGCTCTCCAAGAAACCGAGTATTCTTCCTCAAGAAATCGGTGCCTAAGATTGCAAGAAACCAGGTTGTGCACACATACAAAAATAGGCTGGGTTTTTCAACAAGAAACAAGCATAAATGGTTGTGTTTATAGGAACCATAAACATTTCCATAAATGTAAAAGCAAGCAACCCATTTATAGTAAGTGTCTTATTGTGCAAGCAAACTCCTTAGCAAGTCATTGAAAGCTCTATATTCTTTAAAAGACTTCAAAGTATTTCCAGAAAATATTTGTGGAAGTTAAAAGCACTTTAACAAAGATTCAAATATTTTTGAAATATTTCTTTCAAAGACGAGCCTTAATTAACTGTTGACTCAACTGTTATTTTTGCACCTAAACGTAAATTCGTGTTAAACGATCACCTTACAACACATGACATTAGCACTAATGACTATCTTCATCTTTGATCTTCATGATGACATTCTTGATAACCTTGAATTGACAATTGGAGCTTCATGCTACATGGTTAAACTTAAGAGGCACACAATTAAATAACAAATGAGATTAATTTGTCTTAAGGCATCATCAACACAATCTTAATCAAATTGGGTTTCTTCAATTTCCCCCTTTGATGATGGCAAGACAAATAAAATTCAGTGTGCAATTCCCCCTTAATCCATGGTCAAGGTTAACAAGTCAAAACATGATCAAAATAAGATGTATAAATACATGGTCATTGAAAATTGGTCAAATTTTTCGTTAGCCTAGGTAGAACATATTATCGCCAAGTAAACATAGTTATGGTGTACGCAAGCCTAAGAGTCATTGAATCACCACCTGCAATTTTAAACAACTTCCCCCTCTTGACATCATCAAGTAGGAAGAACACAAGTCTAAATAAGGATTAGAGTTATACAAAACAAATTGTTCAACAACTAACAACATAACCAATATTAGTAAATTATCACAAACACAAAGCCAAGGTAAAAAGGGATTAGAAAGGCTTTTGTTTTGATTAGGCAATAGGCATGGTTATGGCAAAAGGCTTGGTACGACATACGGCATAGGCTAGGCACGGCTAGGAGCAAGAGATCAATCATTGGTTTCTTCGGTTTGATCTTCTCCAACCAACCCGTGAACCATCTCCATAAGCTCTTCATTTTGACCCTTAACCTCCTTGAGTTCCTTACGCAAACCCGACACTTCCAAACGAAGACCCGCAATCTCACCCATTTGAGCATGTTGGAGATCCAACAAGGCTTTGACATCCTTAGTGAGACGTGTCATAGAAGACGATTGCATAGAGGAGGAGGCGACATCCGTAGCCTTCATACCCGACCAAATACGAGCAAGTTTATCACCATCAATTTTCAAGTACATTTGTGATAAAACTCCCGAGGTCATAGTGTCACACATGTGATCCACACCGAAACTAGTCGAGTCCACAATATCCAATTTCTCGAAAATGACCGATAACCACATCCCATATGCTAACACGGTGGAACTATCAACCTTACGCTTTTCAACAATCATTCGAGTTTATAGCGACGGCCCGATTTAAAGTTCCCTTGGATGACATGCTTGCAACAATCAAATATATCCTTTGGAAAGCGATACCCATAAAGAATTTCAAGTGCCTTGGACTTGTTCTCATCAAGAGGTTGCTCAATAGCAATCATAGCACTATTCGATTCATCGGCTTCCTTTGCCATTTCCTCCACTTTCCTTTTCTTTGAGATAACCCGAGTGGACATTCTCCTTGCTTTGCCTTTCGGTTTGGGAACGATTTCCTCCTTGAATAACTCGTCATCATTGAAGACGACATTCAATTTCTCCGTGTCAATTTCCGTTTCCACAACCGTTGCCTCACTCACGGTTTTGCCTCTCCTTTTTCTCCTTTTATTTCCAACCAAATCTTTCAACATCTCATCATCACCAACACTTCCCTTCGATTTCGATTTCGATTTCCCATTACTCTTCTCACCGGATTCCTCAACAACATTCTCAACACTCTTTTCTTTTTTCTCACTTTTTTCAATTGATTTTTCAACACTCTTTTCTTTTTCTTTTTCAATGTTTTCCTCATTCTCCTCTTCACTTTCATTTTTCTTTTCCTCACTGTTTTTCTCTCCTTCCTTCTCGGCATCCTCATCAACGATATCCTCATCATTGTTACTTTCCTTACCAACACCAACATCAACTCCCTCAACTTCTTGAATGATTGGATTTCCATCATCATCAACCTCACCAACAACCCGTGAGCTTCCTTCTTCACCCTCGGTTTCGGTTGCATGCGGCATATTCAAATCGAATTTTTGATTGAACACCTGACTTGAGAATCTCCTAGCCTCGGCAGCTGTTTTAGGACGATTAGCAACTGATTTCTTCCTTGTCATTGGGGTTTTCGGCACAAAGACTCTAGGTTTCTTTGGTGGTTTTTGATTTTGGGCACTTTTTGATCCAAGACTTTCGATTTGAGGTTCAACCGTTGGTACTTTCGGTTTGTAGGAGTCTCGGATTGCATTTAAGAGTTTCTTAGTTGATTTTGGAGGCATGATTCTTATAGTGAAAGTAAAAGTGACAGTTGGGAGAGGTATGCTTTTGACGGTTTTGGAGAATATTTGGGGAAGGTGTAATTTTTTGAATATTTTGAAAGTGAGTAAGGAGGTCATGATTTAAGAGTTGAAAATTTGGACATGTAGTAAATGAGGTGAATAGTGTTTTAGGCTTTTTTATTTGATTGGTTGAGAGGAAGGTGGGTGTAGCCGGTTAGGTGGGGTTTAGGCGGCTAGGACATGGGTAATGGGGAAAGGAGATTTGATGGTTAGATGATGGTTGAGTGGCTCCATGTGAATAATATCTTTACCCATTGGATTTACATGCAAATTAATCATCAAATTCATTGAGTAATACTAACACATAATCACTTATAAAAACAAGTGTAACATCTACTCTAGTCAATCATCGAGGGCAAGTCGTCATAAAATTTTACGCGGAATCCAACAAACCAATTTCCAACCGAAGTTTTACGAATTGTTCTCTTTCAAGCGGTTTTGTAAAAATGTCGGCTATTTGATCTTCTGTTCTACAAAATTTAAGACGAATTTGACCTTTTTCCACATGATCACGTAAAAAATGATGTCTTATGTCAATATGCTTAGTCCTTGATTGTTGTATAGGGTTCTTTGAAATGTTAATGGCACTAGTATTGTCACAAAAGATAGGAGTTGAATCAAAGATAATACCATAGTCCCTTAGTTGTGTCGAACCCAAAGAACTTGCGCGCAACACAATGCGGCACTTACGTACTCGCTTTCAACGGTGGAAAGAGCAACGGTGTTTTGTTTCTTAGACGCCCATGAGATCAAACACGGACCTAAGAAAGTAGCCATCCCGGATGTACTCTTTCGATCAACGACGCTTCCGGCATAATCTGCATCCGAGTATCCTAAAAGCTCAAAAGGACAATGTGAGGGATACCAAAGATACAAATTAGACGTTCCAACCAAGTACCTAAGAATACGTTTAACGGCAATGAAATGCGATTCTCTAGGACTAGCTTGGAAACGAGCACATAGACATACACTATATAAAATATCCGGTCGACTAGCGGTCAAATAAAGTAATGAACCGATCATACCTCGATACATCGTTTCATCAACTTTCTTACCATTCTCATCTTTGTCAAGCTTTGTGGACGAAACCATAGGTGTAGAGAAGGGTTTAGAATTAGTCATACCGAAGTTACATAGCATCTCCTTTATATACTTTTGTTGATGAATCATCACACCATCTTGAGTTTGCTTGATTTGAAGCCCAAGGAAGAAACCTAGTTCTCCCATCATACTCATCTCAAACTCAGATTTCATTAGTTCCGAAAAGTACAAATAAAGGAGTTCATTCGTTGCACCAAATATTATGTCATCGACATAAATCTGTACAATCAACAGTTCACCACACTGTGACTTTATGAACAATGTCTTATCCACCAATCCACGCACAAAACCATTTTCCAAAAGAAATTTTGACAAGCGATCATACCAAGCTCTTGGAGCCTGTTTTAAACCATAAAGCGCCTTGTCCAATTTAAAAACATGGTTTGGAAATTCATTGTTCATAAAACCCGGTGGTTGCTCCACAAAGACCTCTTCTTCTAAATAACCATTTAGAAAAGCCGTTTTGACATCCATTTGAAATAGTTTGATGCCTTTGTGAGCTGCAAAAGCTATGAGCATACGTATGGCTTCAAGCCTAGCTACTGGTGCGAAGGTTTCATTATAATCAATGCCTTCTTGTTGTTTAAATCCTTGCACCACTAGTCTAGCTTTATTCCTTACGATATTGCCCGAATCATCTAGCTTATTGCGAAAGACCCATTTGGTACCAATCACGGTACAACCAGTAGGTCTAGGGACAAGATTCCATACCTCATTCCTTCTGAATTGATTTAGTTCCTCTTGCATTTCCATCACCCAACTCGGATCTTCAAGTGCCATGGTGATGTTCGTTGGTTCAATTTGTGAGAGGAACGCATGAGATGCAAAGAAATCATTGAGGGATGATCTTGTTTTCCTTCCCGAATTCAAGTCACTGGTCAAGTTAGAAAGGGGGTGAGATTTTTGGTGTTTCCACTTCTTTGGTACGATTAAGGATGGTGAGGCTTCTTGGGGTTCTGACTCAACAGTTCGCTCAACTGTTGGTTCTGGTTCATTTTGTGTTTGAGGGTTTGTTTTTGTTTGTTCATTTTGTTCAAGTGTACCCTCATTCCCCCTGGATGTCGTAGCCTCATTTTGTGGTTCAAGTGGTTCTGTTCCCCCTGTCTCTTGGCCAGTTCCTTCAGTCAACAGTTGATCCGACTGTTGATTCTGCTCCTCTTGTTCGTTTTCCTCGTGTACATCATCCATGTCATGTCGAATCATTCCAAGCTCATAGTCCTCATCATCTTCATCATCCTCTTCTTGTGTATTAGAATGAAAAAGACTAGACTCATCAAATATGACATGCACACTTTCTTCCATTTTCATGGTTCGTTTATTATACACTTTATAAGCCTTGCTACGATCCGAATAACCGACAAATACGGCCTCATCACTACGAGCATCGAATTTACCCAAATTATCCTTTCCATTGTTGTGAACAAAACATTTGCTTCCAAAGCATTTCAAATAGGATAAATTAGGCTTTCTTCCTTTAAGCAACTCGTTGGGTGTTTTGTTAAGCATTTTTCGGATCATAACACGATTATAAATGTGACATGATGTGTTGACGGCTTCGGCCCAAAAATTCTTTGGCAACTTACTACTAATGAGCATAGTCCTAGCCATGTTTTCAAGTGTACGGTTCATACGCTCTACAACCCCGTTTTTTTGAGGTGTAGCACGCGCGGAAAAGTTATGGCTAATACCGTGCTCATCACAATAAGTAATAAATGAGGAATTTTCAAATTCGGTTCCATGGTTGGATCTCAAAGATATGAGCTTTTTATCAAACTTGTTTTGGACCTTTTTCAACCAAATTAAAAATTCATCAAATACTTCATCTTTAGAACTCAAATAGAGAAGCCAAACAAATCGTGAGAAATCGTCAACAATCACACATAAGAAACGACTACCTCCTTTACTTCTAACACGCATTGGACCACATAGATCAATATGAAGTAACTCAAGAGGTTTAGATGTACTAACGAACTTTTTGGATTTAAAGGAGCTTCTTACTTGCTTCCCCTTAGCACAATCATCACACAAACTATTAAAGTCAAATTTCATATTAGGAATGCCATCAACTAAGTCAAGTCGCTTAAGGGTGTTCAATGTTCTAGCATTTACGTGACCTAATCTCTTATGCCAAAGCCATGGGTCGTTCTTTTTCAAAGCACTCATACAAGACATGGTACGACTAGAGAATGCAAAAAGATTAGTCAAGTAAACATCTTTAACACGTTTTCCTTCTAGAACAACTTCCCTTGTATTACCATCTAAAACACGACATTCACTAGCACAAAATTCAACGATATTACCATTATCACACATTTGAGATATGCTAAGGAGATTATGCTTCAAACCTTTGACAAGCAACACTTTGTCGACACATTGTGACGATGACTTACCAACCTTCCCGATTGCAATAATTTCACCTTTCTTATTGTCACCAAACGTCACGGTGCAACCATTGTAGGCTTCTAGTGAGAGAAATTGGTTTCTAATTCCCGTCATATGACGTGAACATCCTTGTCCAAGTACCAATTGCTGCTTTGCCTCTCACTAATGCCTATAAGAAATCAAGAGGTTAGTTTAGGAATCCAAACGAATTTGGATCCCTTTTTGTGAGTTGTATTGTTAATCAAATCTTTGCGAACCCACTCCTTTTTAGCAACCTTGATGTTCTTATTTAAGTCGTTTAGTCGATTAGGACAACCATTAAAGTCATGACCAGTCTTACCACAAAAGTTGCAAACAATATACTCAGGAAGGCCTGCATATTTTCTCCTTCGAAAATCAGTCTTGCTTGGTTCCTGGTTTAAATTACTGAGTTCATCAAATCACTTTGGAAACCAAGTCCAGCTTTCTCTTGATTTTGGGACTGATTTATGAGGGAGTCTAAAATGTTTTGGCTACCTTCCCATTTCCTGTAAAACTCTTTAGCATCATGCAACTCTTTGGTCAATGTTTCAATTTTAGCAAGATGGTCAAGATTTAGTTTGCCTACTTTATCGAAAGCGGATTTAGCATGACTACATTCATCACTAAGCAACATAGCAATTTCTTCAAGTTGCTTATTATCATGTCGACACGAGGTAAGGTCAGCTAGCAGTGAGTCTCGTTCTTTAATCAAAATATCAACTTGAATAATTAAAGACTCGTTTTCTTTTTCAACATCGAAACAACGGTTGAGGCAAATGTTGATTTTGACGAGCTAGCAATATTCGTGAGAACAAGGTTTTCTTTCCTCAATTTTTTAATTTCTTTTCTGAGTGATGGAATGATGTTACTTTCTTTTATCTCATCTAGACACTCTCTAAGACCAACATTTTCTTCAGCAATTTCCTCAATTTGAGTTTGCAAGTCATAGAGTTTATCGTTTTTAGCAAGACTCTTGTCAAGTACATCATCAAACATCAAACAAAGCTTATCCTTAGAAAGAGTTCTCACCTTGTTCTTGAGATTCATTACCTCGGTGTCGGAGTCATCATTTGGAGTCGTCGGAGTGCGCCATAAGACAGTGCGGATTCTTTCTTTGAAGACTTAGGTCCGTCAAGATCAAGACGAGTTGTCATACAAACTTTGGCATCTAATTCTTCCTCAAGGACATCATCCTCATCGGAATCAGATACACCCCATATTGCAGACATGACTTTATGCTTAAAATCTTTCTTTGAAAAATCTCGTTTTTCTCTAGATTTGAACTCATTCCACTTGGGGCAATCTTTGATAAGGTGACCTTTCTCACCACATTTGAAACAAGCCACCGTGGAATAAGATCTTTTCTTTTGAAAACGTTTTTTGTTAGCATTGTTGAACTTCTTAGGATTGTGACTATTGATCATATCCGCCATGTTACGTGAGTACATAGCTTGCTCGTCATCTCCATCATCTTCCTCATCACTTGAGGTTGATTTGAGAGCGAAACCTCTAGCTTTGGAGCTTTCACCCGAGCGCTTTGCGAGACTTAACTCGTGTGCCATGAGTGAGCCCATTAGCTCATTGAGGGACAATTTGGACAGATCTTTAGCCTCCTCAATAGCCGTCACCTTCGGTTGCCATTTATCACTTAGGCTACGAAGGATCTTTCGGACTATATCCTCAGAATCAAACTCTCTACCTAGACCTTTAAGTTCATTAACAATACTAGAAAAGCGAGAAAAAAGACAATTGATTGACTCATCTTTCATCATATTGAACATCTCATATTGTTGCATGAGAAGGTCAATACGATGCTTCTTGACTTGGGACGTTCCTTCATAAGCAAGATTTAACGTGTCCCAAATCTCTTTAGCCGAGGTACATCCGGAGATGCGATTGATATCTTGTTCACCGATGGCATATTGAAGAATGGACATGCCTTTAGAATTTTTCTCGACTTTACGATAGTCAGCCTCGACATAACTTTCCTCGCTTTTCACGGCACTTTTCCCATCAGAGTCAGTAACCGTTATAGCAAGGGGACCCTTTTGAATAATGACCCAACACTCATAATCCGTACTTTTGACGTAGTGTTCCATACGGTGCTTCCACCAAGAGTAGTTATCCCCTTTGAAGATAGGGTACTTAGTATGTTTCCCGTCCATGACTATAGGATCAACTCACTGGTAGTTAACCAGTTATCAAGAGCACAAGGCTCTGATACCAATTGAAGAGTCGAGGACGAGGGCACCTAAGAGGGGGAGGGGGTGAATTAGGTGTCTATTTAAAATTTAAGCTTAATGAAAGCTTCTTTAAAAAAAAAACTCTTAAACACTTTAAACAATGCTTAGATGAAAGGAGAAGTCGATACTTAGAACTAGAGAGTTAAAAGTATTCAACAACGATTCAGCAAGCGAAATTCTGATGTACTCAACGATTGATTATGTAGATAAAGACGTGAGTAGAGTGTGCGCGGAAATAAAAAACGAAATAGACACGACTAACGATGTTTTTAAAAACGGTTCGGTCACTACTCCGCGACCTACGTCCGGCGCTATTTTATTAAACGTCTCGAAGTAAACTCATACAAACTAAGACCACCCCGAATAATAAAACAACTCCCCAACCTACTCCGGTTGCTAATGCTTAAAAGCTACTCCGCTTCCAAGACTTTTGCTTTGGGCTACTCCGCCGAAAGACTCCTTGCTTAAAGCTACTCCGCAATAAGACTCTTGCTTTGGGCTACTCCGCCGAAAGACTTCATGCTCAAAAGCTACTCCGCTTCGAAGACTTCATGCTTAAGGATAACTCTATCCTAAGACTTTGTTCGGTTCTACCCGTTTGTTACAAGACCACTTATCTCAATGTTGTTCACTCAATTGAACGGAGGAGATAAAGTTTAAGTACAAAACACGGGATCCTTGAACACGACTAAAACGACTAGGTGCAACAACAAACTCAAGTAAAAGACTCAAAAGATAAATAAACAAACTTGCAAAAGATTCAAAGATTTGAAAATGATAAACGGTTTCTCGATTGAAAGCTTAAGTCTTTTTCATTTTAAAACTCGTTTGTTGCACACTTGTAAAAATGAATTAAGCAAGCTATTTATAATGTTCAAGTAGTATACTTTACATTAAAATATCTTACACTCATAAGCACAAGTGATTAAAATAATGTAAGTAGTTTGCTTGGGCAACACGCAAAGCCAACCGAAATGCTCTCCAAGAAACCGAGTATTCTTCCTCAAGAAATCGGTGCCTAAGATTGCAAGAAACCAGGTTGTGCACACATACAAAAATAGGCTGGGTTTTTCAACAAGAAACAAGCATAAATGGTTGTGTTTATGGGAACCATAAACATTTCCATAAATGTAAAAGCAAGCAACCCATTTATAGTAAGTGTCTTATTGTGCAAGCAAACTCCTTAGCAAGTCATTGAAAGCTCTATATTCTTTAAAAGACTTCAAAGTATTTCCAGAAAATATTTGTGGAAGTTAAAAGCACTTTAACAAAGATTCAAATATTTTCGGAATATTTCATTCAAAGACGAGCCTTAATTAACTGTTGACTCAACTGTTGTTTTTGCACCTAAACGTAAATTCGTGTTAAACGATCACCTTACAACACATGACATTAGCACTAATGACTATCTTAATCTTTGATCTTCATGATGACATTCTTGATAACCTTGAATTGACAATTGGAGCTTCATGCTACATGGTTAAACTTAAGAGGCACACAATTAAATAACAAATGAGATTAATTTGTCTTAAGGCATCATCAACACAATCTTAATCAAATTGGGTTTTTTCAATGCAATATCAAATGACGATACTCAAACCACATATAAGATGAAGTTGAATTAATGAATTCAAATTATGAAAATCTGGATGGTGATATCCCGACATTGGTCGACACTACAACTACTTCGACCACCTTCATCGGCATCGCAAATCTGGATTATGAAAATCGAACCAGAACTTAGAGTAGGAGAGAGGATACAAGAGGGAGTTTAACCTGATTTATCCGCAAATATCGCTTTCAATGCATCGCCGGTGGGGAGGATGGTGGAGATATGGTGGTCGAGGAGGTAGTAGTCGAAGTCAGAGGAAGGAAAATCGAGATCTGAGGTTCACTAAACATGAAATATCAGGGGTTGGTGATGTTGAATTGTGTCACCACAATTGCGACGGCATCTGGGATGTTCTCCGGTGGTTTTCCGACGTTTATGTTGATTGACGGCGGCGGCGGCGACGATAGATGATAGATGGTAGTGGATGGGAATGACATATGGGTGTGCTGTGTGAAAAGAAGAGTGACGATTGGTTTTGGGTTTTTTAGTAATGAAATCAGAGCCTTTAATTTGTATAATCCTATGGTTGGTGTTCGTTCTCACCGTTCTTACCGAGTGATCGTTCTCACCGGATCCTAAATATATATATATATATATATATATATATATATATATATATATATATATATATATATATATATATATATATATATATATATATATATATATATATATATATATATATATATATATATATATATATAAGAATCGGGATCCGTGCGAACCAAATTATGGTGCGAGCTGCATTACGAACTAATTAAAAAACCAAACAACTTCCCAGATTAAAACAAAAGCCCACCCTAAAACTCACACAAATTCCCAAACGACAAACCCAATTACCAAAACTCAAACTCCCTGACATCCCCCTCCCCCCGACATCAACCACCACCACAAGATCTGCCTCCAATTGCCGGCGTCGGACTACGATCCTAGTCTGAATATTCCGGCATCAACTCAATGAAACCGCCTCGCCATGTTCTCCCCCCCCCTCTCTCTTTCTCTCTCTCTCTCTCATATCTCACTACACTCTTATTCCTCGCGGACATCAATCCGGTTAAAAAAATTAGCATTAAGGGTCGATGAGTGGTGGTGAGTATGGTGGTAGGCGGTGGGCTGTGAGTAATTAATTGTTGTGGTCGATACGTGAAGTATGATTCCAGGTACAAAAATTAGCATTTCAGATCTGGGCCGTGGGTAATAGGTCGTAGGACTGGTCGAGGGCGGTGTTTGTGAAAGAGTCGCCAATGTTGGTCTGCCGGCTTGGGTGTGGTGATGGTGGGCTTCATTAACGTTGTCCCAGATCTGCTCTCTATCAAGTGAAGCCGTTCATTAATGTTATCCCAGATCTGCTCGCCGGAGATGCAGACCACCAACACCATTAACGTCCACAACTAACCCAGATCTGGTCGACCACTACTTCATTTTTGTGACATTCGAAACTTGATCTCTGTCTCTCTCTCTCTCTCTCTCTCTCTCTCTCTCTCTCTCTCTCTCTCTCTCTCTCTCTCTCTCTCTCTCTCTCTCTCTCTCTCTCTCTCTCTCTCTCTTCTCGGTGGTGGTTGTACCAACGATTTTTGTCTGCATTAGCTGGATTGACGGCATCGTGGTGACTGTATATCACCGGCATCTTGGTGTTTGTGTATCGCTGGCGTCGTGAAGTAGTGTGGTTGTATTCTATGGTGGTTCAGTGTTGTGTCAGTATACGGCTTTAACTGACGGTGGAAGAATTGTGAAGGAGTGAATCTGAAGTCGTCGTCGTCTTTTAGTGTGACAAATGATGTGTAGTCCGAATATTTGGAAAAGGAGTGGATGTGAAGTCGCCGTCGTCTTTTAGGTCAACTTGGCAGTGGTGGTGGTGGGGCGGTGGCGGTGGTGGTGGTGGCTGTGGTCGTGGTGGTGGGGGCTGGGATGACGGTGGTGGAAGCGGATACACAAAATATCCCTAGATACACATGATATTGATACGGGATACAGTTCATATTAATACGGGATACATG
Organism: Silene latifolia; assembly: GCF_048544455.1. Lineage (NCBI taxonomy): Eukaryota > Viridiplantae > Streptophyta > Magnoliopsida > Caryophyllales > Caryophyllaceae > Silene > Silene latifolia. The sequence goes on from NC_133538.1 coordinate 145,393,298, forward strand.
TGTATCCCGTATTATTATCATGTGTATCCAGAGTTACTAGCTAGTGTATCTGGAAATGTGTATCTGACGTTAATTATATGTGTATCTGAGTCTGATAACATGTGTATCTGGCTTTAATGAAGCGTGTATCTGCAAAATAATATAAAATGTATCCGTAAATAGTATAAAATGTATCTTGGAGTTAGTTTTAAAACTCCCAAAAAAAATAGTGTTTAAAAGGTGTATAAGAATAAGAAGTGTATCTAGTAAGAGAACAAAAAGTATCGAAAAAAAAAAAAAAAAAAAAAAAAAAAAAAAAACTTCCTAATTAAGCTAGTTCGTACGATAACTCGGTTCGCATCGAACCCGTCCCCTATATATATATATATATATATATATATATATATATATATATATATATATATATATATAGTGGCGGGTTGTGTACGAACTACCTTAACGTAGGAACTAGCCAAGTTGTACTTTTTTTTTTTTTTTTTCAGTTACACTCTTTATTCAGATACATCTTATAACATACCTAGATACACTTTTTCACACTAAAATTCTATATACACTTTTATACTAGCTTATTTTGACTTTTTTTTTTCCAGATACATTTTATTCCCTTATCGGATACACTTCTTATTCAGATACATTTTATAACCCAAGTAGATACACTTCTTCTACAATAAATTTCTAGATACACATCTACACCTTTTTAACACTAATTTTTGCGGGTACACATGTCACATTAGTAAAGTTAGATACACATTTCAATACTCCAAGATACACATTAGTACTGCCAGATACGCATACTAATACTACCAGATACGCATACCATAGTACTGCCAGATACGCATACCAATACTACCAGATACATGTATCATACATGTATCTAGTAGTATTCATACATGTATCTAGTAGTATTCATACATGTATCCACTCCCAACTATGAACTACCACCACCACATCAGCTGCCGCCACCACCACTAGTCGTCACAACAACCACATCAGGGTGGTCCAGCCACCACTCCACCTACGACCACGACTCCACCACCACCCACACCTACTGCCGACGCCACCACCACCCGTTCACCTATCCAACACCGCAGACACCAGTGACCCAGCCGGTGACACCAAACTTGACCACTACTATCACAACCAACACCAACACCGCCAACAACAGCTCACCAATACACTCAGAAGACGCCGGCGACACCACACATCCACACCAATTCACTCATCTTCGATTGAAAAGGACATTTCTGACTCGAAATCTTAAACTGTGTCACCGCATAAGTACCCCCTCCCAAGAACCATCATCCTCACACAACCAGATAGTCATTCCTGACAAAAACAAATTTGAAGCCCAGATCTACAAGACATGAAGTAACATTCAAATAAATAACTCCACCTGAGAAGTTGTCGAGAAACGAAAAGCTAGAAAAAATGCCACCGGATACGACTAACACCACCATTTCAGCACCTAACTCGACCCCCTGATGCTCCATCTTCATCGCTGACAACAACCATCTGCCGCCACCACCAAAAACCACCGAGATTCACAAGAACAACACGCCTCTCCGTCATTCACACCACGAGCACTGCCGCGCCACCCAGACCAGATTTGAGCAGAACTAGATCAGAAAGATTAAAAAAAGAGTGAGATCCGAATTAGAAAGATTCAAAAATCTACTTGTTTTCAACGCTGGCGGATGAGTTGTGCTGGTGAGGTTGTGAGGAGGTCGCCGTTCCACCATAAAACACCGGCGAAATCACTGGACAAAGCCGACAACATCACCGGCAAAATCACTGGACAAAGTATAAGTTTGGTGACTAGTTGTTTCGTCGACGGCGACGTCGTTGTCGGAGGAGGGTTGAGGTGGCTGCAGCGTTAGGTGGTAGTGGATGAGGAAAGAGATTTGGAGGTTACGGTTTGGTCATAGGTCAATGAAGTGTTTGGCCTTTTTATTAATCAGTGAGGTGTTTGGGCTTTTTATTATGTCGGTGAAGAGATTTGGGCTCATATTGCACAGTTCGTACGGTTCGCACCATAAAACAGTTCGCACGAGATCCTGATTCTATATATATATATATATAGGGTTGAGTTCCGGTGAGAACGGGCCTTAGGTGAGAACGGTGAGAACACATCTCAGCCCTTCATCTCATTAAACTCAACGGTCCAGATCTGACTTTCAAATAACACAATAATCATACTCTTAATCTCTGATAAACACTTCACGATAATCGACTTTTCAAGAAGGCACCAACAGATCGTCGGAGAAAACATGGCGCCACCATACCCTTTGTCGAACCATCTTAGCATTCTTGTCGGCATCTTCGCTGGCATCTTCATCAATCTGGAACCACAGGTCCGGCCTCAACCATAACCTCCCACTCATTATCCCCTTCCACCACTTAGCGATGGTTATTGGTGATGGCTAAACCCACCGTTAACTTGTGTCGGCGTTTCGTTTCACTCAGGCAAGCCGTTATACCACTTCTGATCCTTCAAATTTGTCACCACGAACCTACACTACTGTTTACTAACCAATTAATCGGCCTTGAAGCACCCTACATACATTGTCGGCCGTAGGTAAAGCAAATGATCACTTCTCTCACTTGTCTTTCTTCTCTCCTACTCTACAAGGCATTCTACACCTACTTGGAAGTTTTGAAGTTAGGAAAAATCCAATTACATGTGTTCTGTACTTCCCGTAAGTCTAAATGTACTTGTTAATTTGCTCATACGTGAAATAAAATATACTCCCTTATATGTCGTAAAATGTACATGTTGTATATTTAAAATGTGCCTTACATGTACATAAAATGAACATCATATTAACGTAAAATATTAAAATGCACCTAACGTATAATCCCCCTGTATCAATCATTTGTATTTCATTAATTAAAATACATCTCACAAAAAATATAGAAACTAAACAAATAATCACGATGAAATGAATATCGGGTAAAATGTACCTAACACGTATGTAAAATGTGCCTCACATGTACGTAAAATGGACCTAATGTATATGTAAAATGTATCTAACATAGGTAAAATATTTCTAAAGAATATATATAATGTGCCTAATTAAAATGTACATTGTATATACATACGTAAAGTGTACCTAATGTATATGTAAAATGAGTGTTCCTCACATGTACGTAAAATAAACTTAAATGTATATGAAAATTCATCTCTCATGTGCGTAGATTGTACCTAATACATATATGTAAATGTACCCCGTGTTTACGTAAAATGTACCTCGTGCATATGTAAAAAATACCTTAAATTTACATAAAATGTACTTATTATATGTGTAAAATGTACATAAAACATGTCTCAAATGTACATAAAAGTAAGAATAATCTAAGTACATTTTACATATGTGTATAGTACTCCCTTCGTCTCGGTCATTTGTTTATCTTTGATTTTGGCATAAAAACCAAGTAAAGATAAGAGACCAATTATTTCATGGCAACTTGACCAAATTGAGCCCAAAAACCAAGGAAAGATGAGAGACAAATTATCCATTAAAAAAATTTCAAAAATTTAAATATAAACAGCTTACTGAGACAATCAAAAATAAACAGTTAGTCTTGCTGAAGACGGGTCGGAGTAAGTGACGGGTAATGCCACTCGCAAAACGGATAGGGGAGACAAGGTGGGGCACCCCCATGTGCTTCCCTCTCTCCTCTATTTGGGTCATTTGTGAAACGAAATGGTATCCGTCACTCCAAAGTGACGGATACATGCCGTCTTCAATGAGATTTTGTGAAAAATAAAATAGGTAAATAAATCATCGAGACGAAGGACGTATATTATAGTTACATATACACTACATCTAAATATACAAACAATAAAATATTCAAATTAGACATGGAGTACTATCAGATATTCCTACTTTTCAAAAGTTAGCGTGGTTGGCTAAAAGGCTTCATCGTGATCACTCCGTATGTATCATTTACATTTCAACCTAAGAATCACCTACAAATGACACCAACCAATTACCGAATACCACCTTGTGTTCTCACACATGACGCATGGCTCCCTCAACCGCCACTTTACACTCCAAAAATTAGCCGAGGAGTCCTTTCTCATTCGTAGTGTGCTTTGACGCCGTTGGCTTGCCGGAATATTCGGCGGTGTCGTCTGGTGTCTGGGTATCTTCTACCGGCGATTGGTGGTGATACATGTCGATGGGAAATAGAGATAGGATGGATCAGCGAGATTAGGGGCTGAAGGTAATGTTGGGTCAGATATAATCTTATCCTTTCATCTTATTTATTATCATAGGACTGAGATTTGTTCTCACCGTTCTCATGCATTGATTGTTCTCATATGATCCAAAATCATATATATATATATATATATATATATATATATATATATATATATATATATATATATATATACACGCAACATGACTCAAATATTATTACTGATACCTGTCAAAGTGAGTATCAAAAATAATACTGTCTTCTATTCATTTTAACTCTCCCCTTCCAAAAGGGCACGCAAATTAAGGGGAGAGTTATTTTATTGTAAAGTATTGTGGTGGTGTAAGGTAATTGGAGAGAGGGAAGGTATTATGGTGGGGTATGATGATTAAAATAAGTATTGTTGTGGGGTATGATGATTAAAATAAGATAAAGTATGAGTATTGTGGGGTATTGTTGTGGGGTAAGGTGATTAAAATAAGTATAAAACTTTATTAAATAAGGAAAGGGGAAGAATTATATGAATAAATGAAAAGGGAAAGAGGGAGAGTTAAAATGAATAGGAGGGAGTATTTATAAAACCAAACTACAACTAGCAAGTGGTAGTGAGGGTCGAACACAGGGAGGAAGGGAATTTATAGTTGCTTTCAATTCTAGTCTTAACGGTAACAGTGAGGGGGGTTTTGATATGAATTATGGCTAAGTCTAAAACATAAACTAAATAAACAATTAAAAGTAAATAAGGACGTAAACAATGATAAGGGAAATGCTAAGACGGTCGGTTCACTATAGCTGCGATGGCACATAACCCTAGGTAAGTCCGAAATACGGTCGTGTAGGATGGGTAAAACAAGTCCTCTCGGTCCAAGTTAACTAGTAGCTCCTTTCGGCCTATGCTACCAGTCCCTAAGTCTCACTAATGCTAACTCTCGCCCCGATTAGTGATTCCTAAAGCCTAAATTACATTATCTCTCGATCTCAGTAATTTATTGTCTTAATTCATTAATTAATGCCCTTCCCTATCTCTCGATCTACGGGTTGGTCAAAACTAAGCATCTAACAAGTCTACTCTCGGTCTCATTGCTAGATATTGCACTTAACGAATCAAACAATGCTAATCAAACACAAAAAGTCGATCGATCGACTACCCCGATCGATCGACAAAGCGCATTTCGATCGATCGACTAGTTAAGCCAGTCGATCGACCAAGCCCTAATGCGGGGTTACCTATTCTACTTCCATCTAAGCCATAGATCCCCTACATCTTAGCAAAGGGTGTTTAGCTACTCATAACGATGATAATAATAACAGCAAGATTAACAACTAAAGCAATTGAATTCATAATTAAATTTACTAAATAATTAATTGACATAAAACGATAAATTCGGCTTTGGGAAATCTAACTAGCAATTCTAACTACGAAAGAATAAAAGTAATGAAATTTAACGAAAGAACAGATAATACCGTGAAGAGGAATTGCAAAGAAAAGAGCAACCCATTGCAAAAGAGAACTTTATTGACGGAAAATTAATCTAAACTAATGAATGATGAATTGTATTTAAGAACTGAATGATAAAAACTGGATCCTTATTCTGAAAACTAAGGTTATGTTATATAGGAATAATCCTGCGTAACCTCTATTCCTAATCACAATGGGCTTTGGAATTCTCGATCTTTTAACTTGCGCAACAGCTCGTGGGGTGGTCGATCGACCACTTGGACCAGTCGATCGACCACATGCGCTTGCATGCAGTGCATTTCGACGATTCTGCACAAGCGCACCGATCTTAAAAATTTTGCCATTTCTTCGTTACTTGGTCAAATCAAGCGTTCTATGCGGCGTTGGAAAGCTAAGAGTATAAGATTTCACCTCCAATTGGAATAACTCGATTATCAGCTCTGGAACTCGAGATATTTCCATCTGAAGCGGGCTGCAATGTCGAGAAGCATTCTGACAGTCTATAGACCATGTAGGTCAGTCTATAGACCACTGTAGGTGGTAGTTCGCTTCTAAACTCTCGTAAATATGTCTTTTAGGCCTTGAAATGCGCACCAATTTCGCTTCCCGAGTCTTTACTCCATGTCAAATGTAATGTTAAACACTTAGGGACGGATTTGGCTCATTTTCCGCTAAAATCTTCATATTTCTGCAATATCACACAAAAAAGGAAGAAATACACGAAACAAGGGAAATAGTAGCATAAACTACTCAATTGAGCTCTGAAATGCGTGTGAAATGAGGTGCAAAACATCATATATTAGACACGCATCAATTACGCATGTATATGCCACGTCAAATCTCACACAATCACATGAATGTGCTAAAATCACAAGAATATACGGACTCCATGAAACAATTAAGAAATGCCAAGATTAGTCGTGATGTGACTCATCATGTTCAACACTTCCATTTTCCGCATATACCATGTCACGCATGTACCGCGTCAAATCACCCACATGATCAAACATGTGTTTCCATACTCGTTTTCATCCACCATCGACACTTTCGTTTATAAGGAAGATTATCCATACTCAATCATGCATATAACCACTATATGTTCATTTGGTAAACGTCAGTAAAATGAATATCATTATTATCTTGCTTTTGCAAAATAAAATCACGGCAATTAATCATGCACCACACAACATTATCATATTGTATTTATCATCAAATTACTCATGTCAATTAACAATTTCATTTAATTGCACCTTGAAATAGCGAAATGTTACATAATATGACCAAACGTAAACAACTCACAAGAATATCACCCCTATGGGCTACCATGCTCATCTAAGCATACGCCGACTAACATATACCGCAAAATAAGGGTATACACCCAATATTTGGTCGAACATCACCGAAATAAGGGCCATAGAAGGTCGCTCGATCGAGTGAGGTGGCCACTCGGTCGAGCAAATGACACTCTGTCGAGTGAACGGAGCACTCGGTCGAGTGTCACCTGGGCAGAACTGAATTGTTCCCCAAAATCGTTCTAAGCTTGCCTATACTACTACATAAACGTAAATAACTCTTAATGGTGACTAACAACGTCTATTAAATGAATCTAAGACAATATCTTGGTCTTATGGACATCATTACAACATAATTAAAATAAATATCCAAGTTGTACGACTGACATAAACATGATATTTCAAAATTCGCTTCACGAAATCATAACTTAAATAAACACTACAACAAGATCACAATGCATAACATGGATGTTTCATAGAATAATTAGAAGACAACATTGCAAACAACATCTATGCTACCATTCATAGGGTCGGAGTCTGACATAACCACTTTCACACTTGTACATGCATACTTAAATTAGACGGTTATACAACATAATACAAGTGATCAAAACACCTTAACGACATAATTGGATCTATACGCATCACATATCACACTGTAAATCTCATGACTGCGAAAACCAAGCTTTGTAGTACCAAATTCCTAAATATATATCCTATTCATTATAGCTAAAAATCATCCCTCTTACGTCACGGCCGACAACACGACCTCCTTATAAGAGTTCATCCGAAACCTGTAGCAAATTCCTTATTAAATGTCCGATTACAAATCTTCAATTGTCCCTAACTCTTCTCTCGTTCTAGTGCTTTTTCGTATTCTGGTCTCGTAAATCTTTGTCAGCATTCTTTCGGTTCATATCATTCCTTAAGTCTAATACCACACCCTCCAACCACTTTTAACAACTCATGTTATCACTCCCTTTTATTAACTCTTTGGTACCCCAACTATTCCCTCATCATTTCACAAATTCCAACTCAACCATATGCTAGCCAAAATCCCCGAATCATGCTCAATAAGGGTCACTCTCACATTCCCTTCAAACCCCGTTCTCTAACTATGAGTCCGAACAACCGCTAAGTATCCAACCTTGATTACACCACTCGTCCTACATAGGTGACCTCCTACAATCAACTCACACAACTCAAGACTTGGTATAAGTTAAACCGTTCCTAGTACTCCCGATTCCCAAACTTAACGGCTACCTATGTAATCTCACACACTTTTTCGGGACTTAAGGCTAGGGCTATAATAAGGAAGGCGTTGTTTCTGGGCTCAAGCTCACACTCGGTGCCCGGATATTCCGGAGCTTCAATTATGGAAGGTGCTACCGGCTATGGGTTACCTCCCACGGTCGCTTTAGGAGTTCTTGACGGTCTTGACATGTCACAAGACCGGCTCACGCGACACGATACCGAATAAAAGGGATAAGAATCAAGACAACTTGGAAATGGATAGAAATTTTCTCCGACAACTCAAATTGATTCAAAACACCTCGAAAACGACCATGATATGGTCTCACTTGAACTTTTATCAAAACGTTTACTCAAACTCAACTTTCCGGAAGAATGGAACCTTTGTCAAATTTTGCAACTATATAACTTCAATTAATGATGAGAAACAAATTATCAATTCTTAGCATCATTACATCAAGAATGAATCCAAAGTCAAATTTTTCGGTGTACTACTACCCTTTTGAAAATGAGCGATTTTAAGACAAATTCTCTAGTTTAAATGAATATAACACATTATCGACAAGAATGGAGGAACCATGAGACAACCAAGCCAAGAATTAAGCATGAAAATCAAAATCTGAGTATACTTACTACTTATTTTCGACATCTTGAGATTTAAGACGAAAATTTTTTATTTAAGTCTTCACAAACATCATTGTGAAGGATTAAAACCATATGGGATAATTAAACCACGTCATGAGCATGAAAATCAAGCCTTGGAATTTCTATCATATGATTTCCAAAGTTTTTGGTCCACTTTTAAGATGAGTTTTGATTTAACCTATACTAGTGTGTAACCCGTGCATAAATGCACGTGCATAAGTGCACGGAATAATATGAGTCAATGTATAATAATTTATTTATCTTGGTGACATATTAAGTATGAAAATATTAATATTTTCTAGAAATATATAGATGCTTAAATAAGTAAATATTTAGATATATAATAAATATAAATAACATTACAAAAATATAAAATTTCATACAAACACATGATTGCATATTATTAAAACAAATTATAATTTATAGTTACTACAAAGACTATTACAAATACTCCTCTTTGCTTATTTCTCCTCTTTGATAAATTATGTACTCATACAATGAGAACTTCATAAATGGTTTAAATGTATAGTCATAATATTTATACAATTCAAATCGGCAGGGGCGTCTTAAAGTAAATGGAGGCCCGGTACACCACAAAAAATTGAGGCCCCAAATATAAATGTATAAGTGTACTACACGTCGAGGTTTGTATTAAATATTATTAGTAAAGCTTATAAATTCGTTATTGGCCAAAACTAGAGGCCCAGTTCTGCCGCCCGTGATCGCCCGGCGTATTAGACGCCCCTGCAAATCGGGCTACTGATAGCTAAATGTCATTCAGATTCACCCTAAAGGCCTAACATATACCTTTTAGAATTTGTTTTTTATTTGCTACTCGTATTTAAGTGTCCTTGTTGCTAATGTGGTTGGATTTGCTCAGCCCAGCTCAACATTTTGTTTATGGTTTTTATTTTTACATTGTGAGTATTTTAACAAAACATAAGTCAAAGGGCGTGATACGGAAATACTCATGGCTCATGAATCTTCCCTACCTAAAAAATGTACACACTTGTTTTGGTAAAAATTTACCGATTACGAATTTAATTATGTGAGTGATAGTGATTATTCTACGGCCGATTAATGTTTGACTGTGACAAATATAATCAACGAATGAGCAACGAAATGAGAATATGACACAAGGAACTTTTTGGTGACGCGGAAAACCCGATGTGGGAACAACCGCGGGGGGAGTCGGAATCCCACCAACTTTGCACTATAATCGAGCGTAAATGCGCAAGTAAGGAAATACAAGACTTTGTTTTTGGTAGTGAATTAATGCCAAGTGAGGACGGGAATTTTGATGAGTGTTGTGCTTTACTTGCTGAAGTTCGGATGCCTCTTGAATGTGAGATAATCCCCTCTTTTATAGTTGTTGGAGCTAGGTTAAATTTTGTGAACTCCTTCCATGCTTCCGCTTCTGGAATCTTGGGTTGTTGCCATGAAAATAGGTAGTAGTTGTTGAAATAGTCAAGGCCCAATCTCTCCCTTTTGCACGTGGGCTACTAACAAAATTGTGTTTTCTTCACTTAATCTTATGGCCTTCATTTTTCCACATCATCAATCCCACTTAATTGCTTTCTACCAATGATTGATGTCCACGTCGTCTTTGACAAAAAGGCGAGTTTTGTCCCTAACAATTGCCCCCAATTTTCCTTCTCAGCCTCAAGATGAGGAGGGAAATTAGTCTTTCTGGTTCTGGATGCTATGTCGTCTGATATGTAGCTCTACTTCTGCTTTATTTGATGTACTATTGCTGCAGATTGACTTGTTGTACTGTTGCTGCTGATTGACTTGTTGTACTGTTGCTGCTGTTTTTTGACTTCTCACCTTCTTCCAGGATCTGCTAAGCCTAAGGCTACACTTGTTGCGGTTCTGGCTCTGAGGGAGATGAAATGTGCTGAAGATGCCTCCAAGCCCGCCGAGAAGAGAAAAGCTGGCCCCGCCTCTGCTTCTGGTATCCATGCAAAAAGGAGATCTGCCTCTGGTTCAACCAAGGAGAAAGTTCCCATTAAGGTCACTCATCTTGCTACGAAACCTCTTATTCCTGGATATGTTCCACCTCGTGGCTTTACCTTCGCTTCTACGCATCCCCTGCTTCTGAATCCAACCTTGCTTCTGAGTCTCCTGTCTCTGGGTCCCCTGCTCCTGGGGATCCCTCCGAAGTAGCACTCAGATTCCTAGGGGATTTTGGCTAGTCGAGATCTACACGAGACCTGAGTCTGCTTGGTCGGATGCTGTTTTCTGCTCTTAGGTCTACTGAGAAGAGAAAGGCAGATCCTGGTTCTGCATATGGATCCAGCGCCAGAAAGAGGGCCTACTACTGATTTGGTCACGGAGTCTATTCCCATTGAGATTACTCCATTCGCAGCCATGCCCCCAATCTCTGGGTCTGCTCCACCATTTGGCTATGTTTCTGCTTCTGGGAATGTTCCTGTTTCTGGGTCAAACTCCGCATCTGGATCCCCCGCTGCTGGTGAATGATGGATCCAGCTGGTGGATGCTAGGTCCAGCCTTCTCCTGACTCTACTGTTCTGCGTCTGGTCGGCATAGGTGATTCTGGTGCTGAGAACCTCTGGCAAAACTTGCTTGCGCAGTTTATATGCAGCTGGTACCTGAAAAATGTTAGTAATGCAACCTAGGTGTGATGACCTTCTAATGAATGATCTAGCGATCTAGCCTATGTAGACAAGTTATGAATTTATATATCGTGAATGCAATGTCTATCAATGTGTCGTGAGAATGATCATGTTTGAGCGTCTGTTGCGAGTTTCGCAGGTGTTCTATCGTTTGCTTTGTATCTTGCCGTTTCTGGCGTACCTTTGATTTATGCATGCACGTTTTATGTTGTATGTTTGGCCATCTCTGTTTGATTGCTGGCTAAGGGGTCTAGTACGCCCATTCGTTCAGAGAAGTCAGGCTTGCGTGGGTGCTAATGCAGCGCGGGAAACTGATTGTCCCGGTTGTACGTGCTTAGCCACGGACACACGCCTTCTGTAGTAAATGCAAGTTCCACCAGATTAGTTTGCACTTTATTCAATTAGCCATTTATTTGAAAGAGCATTTTTAAATAAACGTAATTTTCATACTAATTTTGTGAAAGATAATTCATATACTTGAAGCGTTAACATGATGAATGTTTGCAAATAAAGTTTCTAAAACAAAAGAGCCTTTGCGTTCCATAATATATGTAGGCAAAAATTTTCAAAGCCAGAGAATGTTCAAGTCAGAATATATGCAGGAAAAAATTTCAGAACCAGAGAATGTTGAAATCAAAATATATGCAGGAAAATTTTCAGAACCAGAGAACACATTGAAGGTAAAAAAAATATGCAAGAAAATATATATAAGTGAATTTTGGAGGTCAATCAGATTTTCATAGCCAGAGAATATTTAAGGCAAAATCTAAAACCTGGCGGAGTTGCATCTGGTAGGCTGAGTACCTGGTTGTTGACCGTGCTGGTCGCTTAGGTGAAATACTTTTCAAGCGGATAATGTTCTAGGATTTGGAAACCATTTGTCCCTCCATAGTCATGAGTAAGTAGGCTCTATTTCCCACTTTATAAAGAGTTAGGGCGAAATGACTGGATATAGAGGTTCTGTCGGCTGGTGGCTGACATGTGCGTGCCTCTGACAGGCGTCGCACCTTTTTGCAAATTCTACAGCATCTTTGCGCACTGTGGGCTAGAAGTATCTCTGCCTCAGTACTTTGATTTCCACATTCTCCACTGTGGAGAGCATGCAAAACAGCCTGAGATTTTTCCCGATCCAGGCATCTGAGGTAGGGTCCAGCGAGGGATTTCCTTCTTTTTATCTACTGGTAGGATGTCATTCTGCAGCTAATCCTGGTATGGTTTTCTCCACTCTGGAGGATCTTCTTCACTGCTAGTGCTGCATAACACTTCTGCTTCCTGTTCAAGTTTCAGTATTGCTGGCTCCAGCACGTGGACAATTGGTATTGTGGAGATGGCTCCTGCTTTGAAGGTTGTCCCCAAGGTGGCTAGCGCATCTGCTTCTGCGTTCTGGTCTCTAGGGATTTGTTTGAGTTTGAACGTGGCAAATCTGAGGGTCAACTCCTTTTCTGTGTCCAGGTATGCCATCATCCTAGAGTCCCTAGCTTCATAAAAGTCATTTACATGGTTAACTATAAGTTTAGAATCACTGCAAACCTTGAGATGTCAGATCCAGAGTTAGCCTCATACGCAAGACCATTTAGCCATCTTTCCTGACAATTTTGGTTTCCTCATGATAGTGTTAAGAGGGTAATTAGTTATTACGGAAATGATATGAGTCTCAAAATAAAGACGTAATTTATAGGATGCCATAACGAGTGCAAGGACGAGCTTTTCAAGCGATGTGTACCTGGTCTCTGCAGGAAACAGAGACTTACTGACGTAGTATACTGGATGTTGTGACCCCTCCTGCTCTCGTACTAGTACTGCATTTACTGCTGCTTTTGTGACTGAAAGATACAGGAATAACGGTTCTCCTGGCTCTGGCTTTAACAGGAGTGACGGGGTGCTGAGATAATGTTTCAATTCCTTAAATGCTTTTCTCATGTTCCTTTGTCCACTCAAATATTTGAATCTTCTATTGGGGGTAGGTCTATGTCGTCCTTCCCTTCTGTGCTTCCAGACACCTTATTCTCGCTTCTGATGTAGGGTCCTGGTCTTTCGTTCCTCTTTTTTACCGGGGCTTTTCTGGATACTGAGTCTGAATCATAAGTGTATCTTCTGGGTCCAGAGTCCTCCTTTAGCCTCATGACAGCAATCGCCTTTGATTGTACTTCCTCAAAGGTAGTGCACGGATGCATGGTCAGGTTCTTGTACAGATCTGAATCCTGGTGCAATCCCAGGCGGAAGGCTTGTATAGCAGTTGCTATATCGCACCTCGGAATTGCCACTTTCTCTTTGTTGAACCTGTTCAAGTAATCACGAGTAGATTCCTCAAACCCTTGCACTATCCGATAGAGGTCATTTGATGCGCTTCTCGACTTTCTGGCTTTGGCGAACATTGGTGAATGCATTAACTAGGTCGGCGAAGTTGGCTATACTTTTATTGGGCAGACCGACGAACCACTGCAGGGCTGCTTCAGATAAGTTCGATCCGAATCCTTTGCACATATAAGCTTCCTTTAAGGGCCCGGTCGCGGTTATCACCATCATTTTTTGCTTGTAGTGGTTGACGTGATCAAGTGGATCTGTGGTTCCGTCGTAGAGCGTCATGGCTGGTGGTACACATCCTTTAGGAACGCTGACGACTGCTATGTCGTCCACGAAAGGTGAGTCTGCATAGCTATCGTGTGCCGCTTTCTCTAATGGACGTGCTACGCCTGGTATCCTGTACATCAGGTCTCTCAGCTTCTGGTACTTTTGCTCCAGCGAACTACCTGCTCCTGCAAGGGGGTTAGAAATAGGCGGGAAGGAACCAATAGGTGTACCTCCTAACCAGGGCCCTCCAGGAAATTGGCAAGACGCTGGATGACTTGTCACTGGTGTTGCACTGATTATAGATCATGGCTGCCATCCTGGTGTCTGCTGCAGGCGTCCGATCCAGCTCCACTGGTGAATTGGCTGAGTGATGGAACTGCTGTGTTGATGACAGCTCCAGATTGTCATCCGGATGTCTGGTCCATGGGTGTTCCTGCAAAAGATGGATAGTCAGATCCTGACGGAGTACTAAGCAGTGCATTACCTGGTGTCTGCTGCAGGCTGGGTGGGTTGTCAAATGACAAATAACCCAATTCCTTAGGCTCGACTAGTTCATTGGGTGCTACTCCTACAAGGTCTAGTCTGGTGACCAGTTCTGACGGAATTGATAGACTTGATCCTCCACCGCTGGTCAGGTTCAGGGCCTCAGGTGCTGATGCTGGTCTAGGTTGGACTGCTGTCACGATCTGAGCAATCAGGTTCTGGTTATCCTTCCTCAGATCCTCAACGGCCTGGCGCAGAGTATCCATCCCTTGGATCATCACCTGCATCGGGTTAAGCATTGGGGGTCCTCTGCTTCTGAGAACTTCTGCACCTGATCCCTCCTGGGTCGGGGTTCTGGAAGCAGCTTCACCTCTACTGGGGCTGCTTTCCCTGCTGGATCTGGGCTGGCTGGGCGCGCCTACTGCCTTGGGTATCTGCGGCGGTTTCTGAGGCAGAGGCGGAGGCATGGTTCTGGTGACATGCTAACGGGAACCATCGGCCGGATCTTTGGAGAAGCGATTGCGATCTGCGAAAGTAGGGAGCGTCCCCTGCTCCGAAGACATGGGCGGCATACTCGCCGGTTGGAAGGATTCTGGCTGGTTCGGTCTTGCAAGATTTGGCTATAGAAAATGATCACTATGCCCCACGGTGGCGCCAAACTGTTTTGGTAAAAATTTACCGATTACGAATTTAATTATGTGAGTGATAGTGATTATTCTACGGCCGATTAATGTTTGACTGTGACAAATATAATCAACGAATGAGCAACGAAATGAGAATATGACACAAGGAACTTTTTGGTGACGCGGAAAACCCGATGTGGGAACAACCGCGGGGGGAGTCGGACTCCCACCAACTTTGCACTATAATCGAGAGTAAATGCGCAAGAAGGAAATACAAGACTTTGTTTTTGCTAGTGAATTAATGCCAAGTGAGGACGGGAATTTTGATGAGTGTTGTGCTTTTACTTGCTGAAGTTCGGATGCCTCTTGAATGTGAGATAATCCCCTCTTTTATAGTCGTTGGAGCTAGGTTAAATTTTGTGAACTCCTTCCCTGCTTCTGCTCCTGGAATCTTGGGTTGTTGCCATGAAAATAGGTAGTAGTTGTTGAAATAGTTAAGGCCCAATCTCTCCCTTTTTGCACGTGAGCTACTAACACAATTGTCTTTTCTTCACTTAATCTTATGGCCTTCATTTTGCCACGTCATCAATCCCACTTAATTGCTTTCTACCAATGATTGATGTCCACGTCGTCTTTGACAAAAATGCGATTTTTGTCCCTAAGAGCATCTCCAATGGTTAAGCAAAAGGACTTTCTTGCAAATAAAAAAGTTTTCAAGCTACTTGCTTAACCATTGGAACAATTTACATGTACTAGCTTAAATTGAGCTAGTAGCTCAAATGGG
Source organism: Silene latifolia (assembly GCF_048544455.1). Taxonomy (NCBI): domain Eukaryota; kingdom Viridiplantae; phylum Streptophyta; class Magnoliopsida; order Caryophyllales; family Caryophyllaceae; genus Silene; species Silene latifolia. The sequence continues at coordinate 145,409,245 of NC_133538.1, forward strand.
CCTACAAGAAAAAATCTACCAATTAAAACAACACTTAAATATTTTTAATTTTTATTTTCTAGGTAAAATAAGGAAATGTATTAATTAAAAGAGTGTTGTGGAGATAGTTGACATATGGTGCATTTAAGCTACAACGCTAAGCTAGTAGCTTACCATTGTAGTAGTTTGTAGCTTAAAAATATTCTAGCTTGAAAATCTTATGTGGCAAAGGTAAGCTAGTAGCAACTAGCTTACCACTGTGGATGCTCTAACAACACTTATATGAAATAGGTTAATATTACTCGTATTGTTTTACTTATAAACACATGGAAACTAAATTAGTCTAAGAAAGCTGAAGAGTCTTATCATTATTTACGTAAAATGAGCATGTAACATCTGTTGTAAAATGATAACTTTCCAAAAATTCAAAACCACATTTTATTCACTGTACATCTTAGCTAAGTTTTGATAATTTTAATCCCATGTGCACATACCAAACATAAATGAACATTTGAACATCATCTAACTTGTTACGACCTTCGTCTTGCTCTCTAGCCAAACTTCATTTCTACGCATCAGTATATCCATGCTAATAATTATCTCATCGACTTGGAGAGTCGTGCCAGCCATCTCGGGAATACTCTCCAGCATAGAACATTACTAATGGTGCTGAACATTTGAAGGGGAGGATCATGCTACCTAAAATGAAATTTAAACATTTGTGTGAAAATAGATAAAGTTCATCAAACACACATACTCCAACTTCATAAATATTCACCCGAAATTTAAATCAAGTACTATATATATATATATATATATATATATATATATATATATATATATATAGAGAGAGAGAGAGAGAGAGAGAGAGTCAAGGTCTGGTGATAACTCCTAAATATTTGAGGATTGGGGATTTGTGAATACAATATCACAAGTTCTTCAATAAAATATCACGAAAAATCAGACCTTTATCAAAAAAAAAAAAAAATTGAAAAAAAAAAAATTTGCACAGGTTTTTTTTGTGTGTGATATTTTATCGAATAACCTGTGATATTGTATTGAAGAACATTTGATATTGTAATGTAATCCTCAATCCTCAAAAAGATAGTGTATCCTCACATGATCTCATTCCTCTATATATATATATATATATATATATATATATATATATATATATATATATATATATATATATATATATATATATATATATATGGGTTAGTCATTTAATGTCTTGACGTACGTACCGTACGAACTAGCTTAATTAGGCAGTTTTTTTTGTTTTTTTTAGATACACTTTATCTACTTACCATATACACCTCTTATTCAGATACATCTTATAACATATCTAGATACACTTTTTCTACACTACAATTCTAGATGCACTTTTACACTTTTTTAACACTATTTTTTTTGGAAGTTTTAAGACTAACTCCTAGATACATTTTATACTATTTCCGGATACATTTTATATTATTAGCGGATACACTTTGTGTAAATTGTTACAAGTTTTAACACTAACTCTCGGGTACGTTTTATATTTTTTGCGGATACATTTTATAATTTTTGCGGATACACATGACATTAATGCCAGATACACATTATAATACTTCTGGGTACACACGTTCATGCTTCCGGATACACATCGTATTAATACCAGATACACATGGTTATACTGCCGGATACACATGTATCCCGTATTAATACGGTGTGTATTTGGGGTGGTATTTTGTGTATCCACTGCCACCACCATCACCGTTGCCCCAACCACCACCACCGCCGCCCCTGCCGCCACCACCATTACCAAGGTGACCCCACTAACACCACACCACTACCACCGCCTTCCCACAAACACCACCGGCTACTTCACCCCCACCACCGCGAACGCCACAACCACCACCACCACTGCCCCACCACCGTGAACGCCACAACCACCACCACCACTGCCCCTACCATTCTCACCAGCATTGACAAGAACTCCCTTTGTCTTCTCCGCTCTATTGGTACCATCTCAACTAAGGTAGTGAACAATAGATTTGGCAAGAAGAGGGGTCGCTGCAAGGGTCCTTGCCACCATATAACCAGTTGATGGGTGCACCAATGCGCCATCAACGCGCACCCTAACTTCAACCACCGCCACCACTGCCCCAACCACCACCAATGCCACCAATGCGCACCCCAACTTCGACCACCACCACCAACGCATACCCTAACACTACTGGACCACTACCAAAAACGAATCACCCACTCCCTACCACCACCTCTCCCCAAATTCACCCTTATACTTAGTTTACGAGATCATGCTATGTAACACATAGATTTGCTATTGGGTATTATCTCGGAAATGAATCCCTTATACTTAGTTTCAGATTTAACCAACTACCTCAATCTGCAGCACCCACCACAAAACCCACGACACTTCACATCGGACCTTCACCACCACAACAACACCACAATTAACCACCATAAAACATAGCAAATCTATGTAATTAATTTTCCGAAATGCCTTGTGGTAAATACTAGATCTAAAATTTTCACACTGAATTTTTAAGCCAACATAACCAGAAAATATTGAAGTTTAATGATGGTGGTGAGATTCTAAATGAGATCTTGTGAATACCGGCTGGAGATCGTGTCACCGGCACCGTTGACGATGTTGTTTTTGCGGAAATAGAGCGGTGGTGTGGATGTAGATGGGCAAGGAGGTGGCGTAGTATGAGGTAGGAGAGCGGTGCGACGGCGATATCGTCGTTACACGGTGAGGTCGCCGGCAGTGAGGACGGGTAGGTGTGAATTGGGGATTTGGTTTTGATTTGGAGAGAAGGTAAAATAGGAAAACAGGAGACGCGTGTGTTTGATTATTTGTGCAACGTGTTTTGGTTTTTAAGTCAAGTTCGTACGGTTCGCACCATAATTTGGTTCGTATAGGATCCTAATTATATATATATATATATATATATATATATATACATATATATATATATATATATATATATATATATATATATATATATATATATATATATACACACACACACACACACATATATATATATATACTCCCTCCGACTTGCTGTTTTCTTCCCATTTCATTATAATACTCCTCACATATATTAGAGAAACGGGAAGAAAATTAAAAGCCAGAAGGAGTATATATATGTATATAGAGATAGGTACAGGTGAGTCCACAAATTTGGTTGAATCCACAAGTCCACATCTCTATCATTTGATCTTACAAGATGAATGGTTGATATTAAAACAAACAAAAAACAATCACCCAACATGCATTTAATGCTTTGTCTCCCATGATTTCAATTACCAAGTTTTCTAATCATTTACTTTCTCTTTTCTATCAACTAATTTATTAAATTAATATACTATCATTTATATTTCAATTATCAAAATATTAGATTTAAAAAACGAAATTTCATACCCGCGTAAAATAAAAGCGGGTTCGTAAAAGACTCCGTAAAGCTTCTTCCGGACTCCGATTAAAGCGAAACAAAATCCTAAATTTATTATTTTTTCGAGCTCGGTGTAATGGTAATATTTCCAAATACCATTGAGTTATCAAAATTTTGAGTTCTATTAATTACTCGGAAGTTACACCCTGTTTGTGTGAAATTATCTCATTTGCTTGAAGTTACACCATGCGTCCAAGCCCACTTAAAGTTACACTATTTCTACTTGAACCTAATTAATTAATTTACTCATATAATTAATTGGACTCCGAATGAAGAGGCGAGGGTGGTGGGATGGACTAAAGTTACACTTGCTTTATTAAAGTTATACACGCCGCCTATTAAAGTTACATCTTCAACAATTCAAATTAGATAGACATGTGATAAAGTTTCACAAATTCAAATTTTATATATACAAAATGACCTTAAAGGACTAAAGTTACAATCGTCAAGGATAAAAGTTACACTCGCAAAGCACTAAAGTTATACTCGTAAATCAATAAAGTTACATAAACTTGTGCTAAAATTACAAAAATTCAAATTAATAAATTAAAAATTTTATATACAAAATGACCCTAAAATATTAAAGTTACACACGTGAAATTAAAGTTATACTTACAAAGCACTAAAGTTACACTCATGAAGCACTAAAGTTACATATCTTATGCTAAAATTACAAACATTCAAATTAGTAATATTCAAATTTGTATATACAAAAAGACCTTACAAGATTAAAGTTACACTTGTAAAAGATTAAAGTTACACTCATAAAGTACAAAAGTTATACCCTTACAAAACTGAAGTTACACGACATATACAACTGAAGTTACACACTATATACTTGAAGTTACACCCTTATAAGAATAAAGTTACACACAATATAATTGAAGTTACAATCTTCGTCAACAATCATCAATCCAAATCAATCAATCTGAATCTCATATCTTAATCGTCAATCTATAACACCAAAGACTCATCAACATCTTCATCACCAATCAATATCGCTAACGACTTATCATCATCATCATCATCATCATCATCATCATTATCATCATCATCTCCATCTTCATAAAAAAAAATACAATTAATAAATAAAAAATGTAGATATAATTCATCAAAAAAAACAATTATACAAATCACTATATTTCAAATTATCAAACCATTTAAATACCTAAGTAACGATTTCGACAAAATCCAACACAAATTAACAAGAAAGAAACACAAACCATTATATTTCGAGCACAACCGATCAGTACTAAATATTTTGAAAACTTAATGGTATGTAAAAACATCACCGTTACGACAGGCTCGAAAAAAGAATAAATTTAGACTTTTATTTTCCTTAATCGGAGTCTGAATGAAGATTTACGGAGCTTTTTTTTGAAGTGGGTTTCATTTTATGCGGAATAAAATTTTTAATTTGGTTTGCAAATGATATAAAAATGAGAGGAAGAATGAAAATATAAGAGAAAGAACTAACTAGTGTATGGGAAATTGGTGTACGAGAGACAAACAATTAATTATGCATAGATGAGTGTGAATTATTTGTTTTTTATATTTTAATCTCAACCATCCATTTTATGAGATTCAATAGCTTAGATGAGGACTTGTGAACTCAACTTAAAATGATGAACTTATATGATCCTCTCTCTCTCTCTCTCTCTCTCTCTCTAAGGGCCATTGGATGGACTCAATGGATGGTTGAGATGAATTTGATTAAGAGCTATTAAAAAGAAAAGGTAAAAAATGTGGATGGTTGGATTGAGATGGGTGGTTGAGATTGAAAATTACCAAAAAAATTACCACTAATCAAATTTCTATACACTAATTAATTTTTCTTTCTCCCTCTAGCCCCTAATTAATCAGTTTTGAGTTTAAGATTTCAAAAGTGTATATGTAATGTTGTATGAGTTTTACAAGTGTAAATGTGATGTTTTACGAGTGTAAATGTAACATTTTAAGAGTGTAAATTTGATTTTTTGTGACGGAAATTTTGAATGTATATAATTTTAACATTTTACAAGTGTAAATGTGATGTTCTACGAGTGTAAATGTAACATTTTTAGAGTGTAAATTTATTTTTTGTGACGGAAATTTTGAATTTATATAATTTTAACATTTTACAAGTGTAAATTTGATGTTTTACGAGTGTAAATGTAACATTTTAAGAGTGTAAATTTGATCTTTTGTGACGGAAATTTTGAATTTATATAATTTTAACATTTTACAAGTGTAAATGTGATGTTTTACGAGTGTAAATGTAACATTTTAAGAGTGTAATTTGATTTTTTGTGACGGAAATTTTGAACTTATATAATTTTAACATTTTACAAGTGTAAATGTGATGTTTTACGAGTGTAAATGTAACATTTTTAGAGTGTAAATTTGATTTTTTGTGACGGAAATTTTGAATTTATATAATTTTCACATTTTACAAGTGTAAATTTGATGTTTTACAAGTGTAAATGTAACATTTTAAGAGTGTAAATTTGATTTTTTGTGACAAAAATTTTGAAATTATATTTTTTGTGACAGAAATTTTGAATTTATATAATTTTAACTTTTTTCAAGTGTAAATTTGATGTTTTACGAGTGTAAATGTAACATTTTAAGAGTGTAAATTTGATTTTTTGTGACGGAAATTTTGAATTTATATAATTTTAACATTTTACAAGTGTAAATGTTATGTTTTACGAGTGTAAATGTAACATTTAAGAGTGTAAATTTGATTTTTATGACGGAAATTTTGAATTTATATAATTTTAACATTTTACAAGTGTAAATTTGATGTTTTACGAGTAAAACTTTAGTCATTTACGAGTGTAACTTTAGTCCTTTATAAGTGTAACTTTGTCCTTTACGAGTAAAACTTTAGTCCGACTATCAACAAACACCACCAATGTCATCCTCCACCACCAACTCATATCCACAAAAATTATGGTTGCAAATCTATATAGTTTTAAAGAGTGTAGATGTGAGGAGATACAAGTGAAAATTTAAATAAATATGAGTGTAAATGTGAGGAAATACAATTGTAAATTTAAAGAAATATGAGTATAAATGTGAGAAAATACAAGTGTAAAGTTAGAGAAATATTTGTATAAATGTGAGGAAATACAAGTGTAAATTTAAAGAAATATGAGTGTAAATGTGAGGAAATACGAGTGTAAATGTAATGATTTACGAGTGTAAATGTAAAGAAATATGAGTGTAAACGTAAAGAAATAAGAGTGTAACTGTAATGAAATATGAGTCTAAATCTGAAAAATGCGTGTAAATGTAAAGAAATATGAGTGTAAATGTGAAGAAGTACGATTGTAAATGTAAAAAAATCTGAGTATAATAAATATAATTAGTAGATCTCGAAAAAACCTACAAAACCAAAAAAATATTTTATAAAAGAATTAAAAAAACTAAAAACACAAGAAATACGGGTGTATAATATAGATCTACAAAAACCAAAAAAATTCTAAAAGAAAAAATTGTAAACAAAAACTAAATCTGAAAACAATCACCGCCAACATGAAAAACCTAGACCTAAAACGAGCGAGCGGGAATCAAGTCCAATTTTTTTTTTTTTTAAAAAAAAAAAAAGTAAAAACATTTAAAAAACAGAAACTAAATCAGAAAAACAAATAACAAAAAACACACCAAAAACCCGACAAAACACACTGCACACAAATCAAAACACACAACCACCCATAACTACAACAACCAACAACATTACCAACACCACCACTACCACGATCCAACAACACCCACACCTCAGATCTCGAAACAAAAGGCGAAAAGGTTGCGGTGGGGTGATGCAAAGCTGTGGGGGTTGTGCGTCGTGGGGTGATGCGAGGCTGGTTGTGGTTGTGGCCGTCGGGATGGTGTGGAGGCGGTAGATGGTGGCGTGAAGATGAAGACTAGCGGTGGGGGGGTGGTGGGCTCCGCGACTTTTTCTGCTTTTTTTTTTTTTGTGGTTGTAGATCTGGTGTTCGGGAGGTTGGTTGGAGAGGTTGTGTATGGCGGAGAGGAGGTGTTTGTCTTTTTTTCTGCTTTTTTTTTTGGAGAGGAGAGTAGGTGTTGGTGGTGTATGGTGGTGAGCAAGGTGGCAGAAAGAGGAAGGGCTGCGTTTGGTCGGTGGTGGTGGCCGCGTAGATACGAGAGGGACAGTGGTGGTGTGAGGGTATGTGCGTGGTGGTGGGAGGGAGGTATGTGCGTGGTGGTCGGTTGGTGTTGGTGTCGGGTTATGGTGGTGCGTGGTAGTCGGTTGTTGGTGGTGGGTGTAAGGTGGTTGGTGGTAGTAGGTGGGTGAGTGAGGAAGAGAGGAGGGATTTTTTGAGTTTTTTTGAGTTTTTTTGGGTTTTTAGTGGTAGTGGGTGTAAGGTGGTTGGTGGGTGAGTGAGGAAGAGAGGAGGGATTTTTTTTGAAATTTTCTGATTTTTTTGGTTTGTAGAGAGATGTGAGGAATGATAATTGTGTGAGATGAGAGAGAAGTGACACTACAAAAAGAATGAGCCATAGCTATAGAAATTTTGCGATGGAATGATAATCCATCGGTAATTACTACTTTGCGATAGATTTTGCGATGGCCTCATTTATTTGCGATGGAATTTGCTACGGCCATTAGTTGGCGGGTGAAATTTCCTGGGCGCCTAATTGTTGCAATGGAATTTGCGATGGACTACTTTTGGTTGCGACGGAATTTGCGATGGACACCTTTAATTAAGATTCCACCTAATTAAAAAAGCGCGATTAATGATAATAAAAGGCATAAATTGTCTAATTCCGTCGCAATATTACACAAACCATTGCAAGGAAAAATTAAAACCCCTCATCACTAACTCGACATAACACAAACCCCAAATCAAACCAAACCCCCATTCCCTTGCTCCTCCATAGATCGCCCACCGCAGGTTCCTGTATCACCGTCTGCCGCCATCGTCTTCAGCTGTGATCCTCCACCATCCTTTTCGATCCGCCGTAAATTGTACGCTGCTATTCTTAATATTCGTTAAGGGTTTGTCTTGATTTTTTGTGTTGTTTGTTTTTGGAGGGTCGTTTACACTTTCAATTTAAACAAATATTACCTTTTATTCTGATTGTGACTGTTCTCTCGCTTGTTCTGTCGTACTTTTGATTAATTATTGCTTTTAATTCATTCTTGATCTTGTTAAAGTTTAAGGTTGAAATATTGGATGTTCATATTCAGAGAATGTAGTGAAAAAGGGTTGTAATTTGGTAAATTAGAGGGAAATTTGAGTTGAAAATGCGATTTTTCTGATGGTGTGAACAAATTTACATCTGAGTTTCAGTGTAAATTATGTGATGATTATGAAAATGTGGTTAATTTAGGAAAACATGGTATAAGATGTGATCTTTATGATGGAATTAGTGGAATTTCATGTTTAACCCTACTTCAAGATATGATCTTTTTGATGAAATGCATATGTTTTTAACTGGGTTTGGGGTTAATTGAGTGATAATGTTGAAGATTTTAGTTCTATGTATAAATTGGGATATGGGTTTGGTTTTGGTAGTTTTAGTAGGAATAGTGAAGCTGAAACTTGAGGTAGAAGCCAGAAGGTGGATTATTCTCTAATTTTTTAATTACAAATCAAAAGCGCAGGGCAGAGATGTTAGACTTACATATTACTCCGTAGAAGTTACTGAAAATATAATGAATGTGCATAATAGTTGTACCAAGTCCCCGATTAAACGCTAAAATTGTGTTTTGGAAGCCGACTTTATGTTATCATATCAGCAAGTGCTGATATTCTGGTGCAATGTTCATACTTATCGAACACAAATACTAAGCCACTTTGAATGTTTACTGCTTTACTTTTGGTAACACATACATAAAAGCCATGGGTCTCTTACACTGTTTGTAGTTTGTACTCCCTCTGTTCAAGTGATAATAAAGGAAGTGTAAATATATCACTGGAACGGAGGGAGTACCCCCTTACTCTTAGCTTCCCGTTAAAAAAGAGAACTTTGTATTTTATGCATGAAACTCGGGCTTACCTAAATTTTCAAATAAGTATCATATTTTCAAGCTCAACTTTTAAACACACACGGCTTATTAAGTTGTTGTAGCCTTTTAGCTTTAACAAACAATGCTTTCAGTTCTGATAATGTATCCACATTTTCTTCGAATCCATTATGACCAAGTATGCATTTATCTATTCTTATATTTCGTTTTGTTTAACTAATTTATAGCTAATTATGTTTCGTGGTGAGTGCTAATAACTGACCCTAAGGATATGAGTTTTACAATGCCTAAAGAAAAGACAACTTAATTAATGAATGTGATTACATTTTATTTTTGGATCAAGTGGAATAATTAGTAGGCTTTGTATCAATGTTGATCCCTGTGTTTTTAAGTAGCATGCGTATTCATGTTAGTCCTTCTCCCTGTTTTTTATTTGAGTTTGAGTATTATGAAGTGCTTTGTAATACCACTTTGTGTTTAATTACATGGGAAGGTTGTTCAAGTTTATTTTTCATTTGTCTCTATTTTGTTTAAAAATGGTTTAAATAAGCTGTAAAAGTTGCAAAATCGAGAACGACAAGGTCAATTCATGTCTGATTTGAGCCTCACCTACAATCTGGGGTGGTTGTTCTTTGCCAGTAAGGGTGATTAATTTAGTACGTATATTTTTTATTTCTCTTATTAGTATCATAATTTAATCATATTTCCTTCCCTTTTCTTAAAATAATTTGGAAATCTTTTATATATGATGATGTAACCAACCTTAGCTTTAATGTGTTAGCTCTCTTTCTCTCTGAACACCTCTCTTCGATATTTCTCATCAATTCACACAACATAAAACTCCAATATGATAGCCGTCAAAGACAACTATTAACATTTAACAACCACCTTAATCATAAAGTAATGTTGTTCGGTTCATAGATTAATAGGTAGCTTCATAGATGATACTTTGATGGAGGTTTAAAGAAATGTAGAACACATGATATTATAACTATAATTTTTTTTAATGTTGATCAACATATTAGTGTATGTCACCTATATATTGCCCGTGCAACTTTGCACGGGTCCTAAACTAGTTATGTATGCTAGGAGTACCACTTTTATCCTGTCAAGAAAAACTCTTCTGTTGTCTCTCCCCTAATCTAAGATCATTGTTGGAAATCAGTTTGGTTGATTTACTAATTTGGTTGATTTTTGTTGATGAGCAGGTTTGGTTTTTTTCTGGTACGTAGAGGCTCACAGCTTGGTATATTTCAGCTAATTACGTGATATATCTTATTCAGGTCAGTTTGATTTTCCTTTTGTTCTTTCTTGATGTGATTTTATGCATATATGTTATTCAGGTCAGTTGCATATTGGTTGGAAATTCTGTTTTAAATTGATCATATGAGTGTTGTGATATGTTCCTTTTTTTTTCTAAACTTGTTGTCAGAATATTTGAACACATGTTAATTATTCAACACTTGTGAAGATACCATAACTACATAACCTAACAAATTAAATGATCATCATACATCCTTAGTTTTGATGGTTGATTATAGGTGTCTAAGGCGTATTTTAATGGCCTATCCAAGGTTGTTTTAAAGCAAGTGGAGGCACTAGTAGAAAAAGTGTCATTGACATCGGTTTTTTAGGTCCATTTACATCGGTTTTGGGGCGATGCTTCTGGGGGCGTTGAATTATAACAAAAACATCGGTTGTAAAACCGATGTTAATGGAATATAATTACATCGTTTTTCGTCCAAAACCGATGTAAATAATGCCTTTTTTACATCGATTTTGGACCAAAACCGATGTAAATATCACTTTATTTACATCAGTTTGGACTTAAACCGATGTAATATTTACATCAGTTCTTTTCTAAAATTGATGTAAATATTTCTTTAAATTCATTTGGACAATACGAATTCAATAATTTATCCGCAATTAAATGCTGCAAAAAATACGGCAGAACTCCGCTCTAAATTTTGTATTCTCATACTATTAAAGTTCTTCAAGATAAATCAATAACCCAACAACTCACGGCTTCCAATAATTTAAACACAATCATCTATATTATCTACCAAAAAAATATATCATATTACAATTCCATGTGTCATGCAAGTAGTTCAAAAGACTACCTTCTACGACAGAAAAAGGTTAAATGTTTTCAATTGCAATTTCTAGGATATCTAAACCAATTACATTATTACATTAGATGATTTTTTAAACAATAAAGCGACCAGAGCTCTTGAAGCGCGTTTGCTCATTCGTACCTGAAACACGCTACATAAAAATAGATGATGGTGGTTAAAAAAACAAGGTAAAAGGTACAAAAAACTTATAACACTTACATCCAGTCAATGGTATGACTGAATCTTGATACACACTCTGCGAATCACCAAAAACAATCAATGTGCATCTTAGAATTCAATTAAGTAACAACAATTGATAGCCAAGAAAGAGCTTGTAACCTTACCTATATTATCAACCAAGTTTAATATGATATAATCAGTATAATAACTAAATGGCATTAAACAATTCACTCAAAGATTCCTTATGCGGCATTTTGTTCAATACATAAACCAAGTGCTTACTGCTTTTATTGCCTTTGAATTAAAATAGTAACATGGTGTGGCAAGAGAAAGATAAACATTAAGTTTCAACTCATACAGTTTGCAATTTTTTTTGAACACGCAAGTTATAACATGAATACTCAAGCAAGCAAATTCTGAACTGGTTTTATTATAAAGAGTACATGGTCTTAAGTTAAGACTTCTCAGAATCCCCTTTTTCATTTGACATTATTTAAATCGGTTGTGAGTATGTCTTAACTTAAGACCATATGAAACATTCATTACCTGTGGAATTATGTGAAAAGAACTTTTGTATCTCAAGGAGTCAGTATTCTGTAGCAGATTATATTAGGTAACCTATAGCATTGATGGATCGTAAACCTGTCAATTAACGAAATAAAAGTATTGCTTAATACTCAATTAAGAGTACTTGAACATAACATTGAAAGATGCAGATTAAAGTACTTGGTTATTAACAGTCTAATTCTTTCAAGTTTTGAGTGTGTACCAAAATCTAGCTTCCCATTCAAATCTTTTAGTAAGTGCTGATCCGTGTGCCAGAACATGCCTCAGACATGATATCCTTAGTGTTGATCTGTGAACCATCAACATATATGAAAGCACAAAGAAGACTGTCAGAACTCTTTGCAATTGATTCCTCAAGATAAAACGCCATATTATCTCCAAGACAAAATACAACCAACTCGAACCTGTTCAGTGAAACGGGGCACATTTTTATCATACATAGCTTAATTCATTTACAAGTTCCACGAAAATTTTATACATACACACTATATTTTGTAAATGCTGATAACATATGGTTTGTTTATATGTTTTTGAAGTGTAATGACAATGGAGGCCTTTCACTACCACCTCCTGATGAGCTTATGAAGAAGTCTAAAACAAAAAAATCAGGGGGTTACGTGTGTGACGAAGTATCAGACCTCCTCGTAAGTCTATTAAACTTTACATTATCATACCTTGTAAAAGCTAGCTAGGACTTTGGATAGACACTCAGCCATGTTTGCTGCCCTTCTAGAGACTCTTACGTGTTTTTCGTATGTTTTTATTAATTACTGAAGCTGATTCCAGGGGGCAATCAAGAAAAAAAAGGATGCTTTACTAGAGACTCTTACCAAGGAAGAAATTGATGATAATGAAATATATATTGACACTGTAAAAGGCTTTAACAAAAAGGGAGAAGTTTGGGGCATGGGAAAGGCGACGACCTACTACTATGACAAGCCGCTACCTTCATCAGCTCGTGGAAAAGCTCGTGGATCAGCAACTACCTACACTCCAGGATTCGAAAATAAGCTTTCCACCGAGAATCAAGCTATAAAAGAGGAGAATCAAGCTATAAAAGAGGAGTTGAAAAGCATGCAACAATGGAGGTTACAATTGGAGCAAACTCTAGCTTCACAAGGTATTCACATAACTACTCAATCGTGTAATCCCAATTCTCAACCTCACAATGATAGGCGTTCTGATGATGATGATAATGAGGGTAATGGAGGATATGAGGGTGACTTTGCACCTCAAATATTAGGTTGTTAGATGCTGGAGTTGTTTTTAGATAATTAATAGACTTAGTATGTATATGACTTGGTATTTCATAATGTTTGTTTCTTTTGTTGGAATTGTCAAGAAGACTTGGTTCGTAAAACAATGTAGGCTGAAATTTATGTATGAAAAGCCTTTTTTGGTTATGCAAGTTATCCTATGCGTTTATGGCACTCTCGTAAGAAATTGCAGCAATGTTGTATGCTTGTACAGGTCTGAAAATGGCACAGGTACAGCACTGAAAATGGCGTGCCAGAAATAGTGCAGTGACTGATGAAAATAAATTTTGCGACGGAATTATTTAGAATTGCGATGGGATGAATAAAGTTTGCGATGGAATAATTAGATTTTGCAATGGATTTATTAAGTATTGCGATGGATTTATTAAGTATTGCGATGGGATGAATAAATTTTGCGATGGAATAATTAGCTTTTGCAATGGAATAAATAAATTTTGCGATGGATTTATTTAGAATTGCGATGGGATGAATAAAGTTTGCGATGGAATAGTTAGATTTTGCAATGGATTAATTAAGTATTGCGATGGATTTATTAAGTATTGCGATGGGATGAATAAATTTTGCGATGGAATAATTAGCTTTTGCAATGGAATAAATAAATTATGCGATGGATTTCTAAGGATTTGTGATGGAATGAATTAACTTTTGCGATGGAAATTTAAAGGTATGTAACGACTTTAGTTAACTTATGCGACGGAATTTTGAAGATTTGCGATGGAAAACAAAAGTTAATTACGTCCTAAATCAAAATTAATTAATTTAGATTCCATCGCAAATTCTGTCGCTAAAATGTTTGCGACGAAATTTCCATCGCAATGCAAGAGGATTTGCTACTAAATTGTGCAATGAACTGAAGTAGTCGCATATTCCGTCGCAAACACCCATTTAGCGACTGAATCTATTGTTTTTGCGACGGAATTGGGTTGTAGCTAAGGCCAGTTTTTTTTGTAGTGTGAGTGAAAAATAAATGATATATAGTAAAATTAGTGGTTGATTAGTGAACGTAGTGACGGAAAGTATTTAGTTAGCATTAATCCCCTAATTTTTGCACTAATCCTCCCTTTTTTCTCTTTCAATCTCATCCCTCCATCCCATCTTTTTAAGAGTCCTAAAGAGGACTTATGGATTCAATGAATTTTGGTGGACTCATTAGATCTCATTTCTATATATATATATATATATATATATATATACATATATATATATATATATATATATATATATACACATATATATATATATATATACACATATATATATATATATATATATATACATATATATATATATATACATATATATATATATATACATATATATATATATATATATAGGGTTGAGATCCTATGAGAACCTTTTTCCCATGAGAACCATGAGAACCTCGTGTTCAAAACCTTTATACTAAAGGTTAAGATTTTTTATACCAAAAGTTCAGGACCTTTGTACCAAAAACAACCTTTAAATTTTGATTATAAACATGACTAGTATTTTTCTTCTTCATTCAACGTTGCTTGAGTTGCTAGTTTTGTTTGTTCAACTTGATTAAAGATGTACAGTGCACTATTACGTTGTGCTTCAGGCGATAAATCGACCTATCACATGCCATATTTAAGACCATCATCTCATAGCATTAAACAGGTATATCAGCTTTATATACACGAAATTGTAATCATCTACCCCGTGATGCACTTCCTGTGAGAAGTGGAAACCACCATTTTAGAGTGAGCATATTAGGTATTAGTGTGTAAACGAGGTTGAATGAGAATGATTTAGAATTTTATTTGCGGGGTACGCATTCATGTTTTAGTTGGTGCTTATCTTTAAATTTAATGATTTTGGGTCAATAAGTTATGTTAGGGGAGCGAAACCCAGCTGGATCTAAGCTATGAACCATTACTCATTTGACTTTGTTTGATCTTATGTATCTTTTGTATAAAAGTTCTGAACCTTTAGTATAACATTGTTGTACCTTTGGTACAAAGGTTCTGAACACGAGGTTCTCATGGTTCTCATGGGAAGGTAGTTCTAATAGGATCCTAAAATATATATATATATATATATATATATATATATATATATATATATATATATATATATATATATATATATATATATATATAAAGTTGGATTTTGAAGTTGTGGATACAACACTGGGCAAATACTTATTGGAGCAATCAAAATTTTAAAAATCAAGCTTAGAATTTACATATAAAGAGAACGATTTTATTTTATTTTGGAAATCACACCTCATAAATGTTTACTATTAGGTGTTCATTGGTGGTGGTCTATGTTCAACTAACAATAAATTTGTAGTGATTAACACACTATTTGCTCCCACAAATTCTTGTTTGTGACGGTACATATCCGTCACTCTTGAGTGACGGATACCATTTTACCTCACAAAGTACCCACTTTTTCTCTCTCTGCAACACTATTCATGTGGTCCCCTTTTTCCACTAACCCATTTTGTTACCATTTTATCTCACAAAATATCCGCCACAAATGATAACCCGTCACAAGAGAGACCAATTGATTTGCTCCAATTGACGTTAGATTCAATGCATAACAATCGATTAAGTACAATAATTTATATCTTTGATGCATGAACGAATTAAAGTAGTAGTTCAATGGTCAACGTAAACTTTAATGTCGTATAAAAATCTATCATGGAAAAAGAAAAAAAGTAATAATGATTTGTCGACAAGGTTATCTATTTTGTTAGGGCATGTGCATGTACATAAGCACTATATAAATGTAGCCACATTTTCGATTATCATTTTGTAAAGTAAATTGGTATTACTGTTTTTTCTTACTATAAAGAACGGAGCATTTCTATAACACTATATGAAGAAATGAAAATTGGTCATTGAGGCATCGTCAAAAATTAGGTAACACTTTTAACATACTACGTACTAAATTGGTGTAGTTCTATCACTACCTTTGTTATTTTTTGCCCCAGCAAATGAAAGAGATAACTAGCTAGATAGAGCAATTTAAGAGTATTTATGTTCATAGATGGAGGGTTAATGTAAACCCAAAGGATATATATCAAAAATACAAGGTATTGAGTTTTACTGAAGTTGAGAAAAATAATTCATTCCTCTTTATGATTAGCAACAACTTACAAATAAAGAGTATGACCGTCATTAATTATTTGATTGAAAAAGGTTAACGAAAAACCGTCTTTAATGGTTGAGCAACTGATGAACACCATAATGCGTTATAGAGTATATGTACTCCCTTCATTCATCTTTTATCTTCACACTTTAAGAAAATGTGCTCTTAGCAGTTTTGGATTTACTTTTTTAGAATGTGTTTTATGTATTTTCAGTAAGTGATTAGATGATATAATTCACTCTTAATGACTCACAATAATTCGCAGGGAGGCGAGCAACTCCAGTAACTCTGGTCAGATTTTGGAGAGGAGATAGTCGATGTAGTAGCCCAAAAAGTAATAGAAATGGAGAAAGATATACTAGAGCAACAATGAATGAGAGAACGAGATCTAGAACGATGCATGGCAAGAACGACATGGATATCTTGAGATGGATAATTTTTATAAGGTTCATTGAATTTATCTAGTAGAGAAGAGATGGGTAAGAGAAAAGGGGGGAATGAGTAGTAGAGTAGTTATTGATCCATATATCCACGAACTTGCTGGATTAGATAATTAATAACCATAGGAGGCTTTGTTCATCATAAATTACTAGAGTAGCATATGATAGTTTCTAAATATGAGAATGGATTGACTAATATGCCTAAAAGGCACTACTAAGTTTGTTCACAACAACGAAGGGTAAATGATTTTGATACTCCATACTATATTAAATTAATTGTATTTTTGCTTGAAAATAATTTCTAAAATTCCAAATATAGTTACATAACATTTTTCTGTCGACCGGAGTATAAATCAATATTTTTTTACGTTTTTGCATTAGTAAACTATTGATTAGAACAAATTAAATAAAGCATATGCTATGAGTTCTTAACAAATTATAGAATTTTTCTTATCAGTTTTTCCAAAACTTCTACTTTTTTACATTATTTTATGAAATTTTGTTTAAAATTCAACAAGACATGTTTCAATTAATATTAATTTCAAAAGAGGAGTAAATTTTTTTAAAAAAAATAAGTTTTGACAAGTAGGAAATACCCTTAGGGCCTTCATGATTGATATTTGCTAAAATCAATCAATCAATCAATCAATCAATCAATATATATAACTAAAGGAGGCTTTGTTTTCTAATTATACTATTAGCATTAGCATTAGGAGATAATTAATTATTTATAATTTTTCTATTATAATTAGGAATATATTTTTCTATTAGAAATGAGAATTAATTAATTATTTTATAATTTTCCTATTAGAAATAGGAAATAAATTAACAATTTATTAAGGCTTTTTTTTTTCCTAACTATACTATTAGAATTAGGAGACAATAATTATTTTAAATGTCATATGTATTTCTAATGTTATATTTAATTATACATAATACGAAGTTTATTTTTCAAATGTCGTATGTATTTCTCCTGCTAATTTTAAAGTTACTTCCCTCTCAATACACTTCAACGTACTTCTATTGATAATTTATTATTATATTATTTGCATTTATTTGTCATTATATTAATCAAAATTTAAATAACATATTCACAAATTATTGATAAGTACAAAGTTTGATATCTATTTTTCAAGGAGTATTAAAACATAAAGAAAGTCACTGCTAATTTGCGAATCGAAATATAATATTATGACGTGCCCCTCTGGAGTGATTTGTAACTTTTAGCTAAATTATTTGAACTTGCTTAAATTTATATATTTTAAGTGAGGAATATTAATTATAAATATGATAAAGATAATGTTTGATCTTTAGTTTTCCCAGAGATTAAAAAAACTCAATTTTTATTTTCTTATAATAACAGGAAATTACACCACAATCCACTATTTCAATACGTCGATGATCAACACTCAAAATAGCACATTTGTTATTTAAATAGTGTAAAAACTCTCAAAATGCTAAAAAACAAATCTTTAATCTATCGTTATAAAACAAAACCTAAGTTTCTGCATTTTTTTTGTCATGTTCAACTTAATCTTTACGGGATGTAAAAATGATGAAGTTCAGAAAGTAGCGGTTAGTTTTCTATTAGTTAGATGAACTTTTCAAGAGAGAGATGAAAGCTTTGCATTTTAGACAGTTTTATGTGTGAACCGAAGGGATTAGGTAGTGGGCTAAAGATTGTTTCGAGTGGGAATGAGGTTGATTTCGACGAGTTGGTTGACTAAAGTCTTTCCTTACTAGATCTAGAATGAGGATAATAATTATGAGATAATAAAATTTGAAGAAAAAAGGACAATAAAAATGAGATGGAGGTAGTAAGATTTATATATGTAAAATGAAATAAATAGCAAAGTTGGTGTATATATATATATATATATAATATTCAAACTTATTCAGTTTACAAATATAATACCCAAACACTTTGTTTGAGTATTTGGAATGGAGGTAGGGGAGGGGATGAGAAAAAGACTAGGAAGGAAAAGGGAAAGAGATAAGAGGGAAGGTTGCTTCTTATACTTTTCTTTCTTGAAAGAGAAATAAATTGTCTTTGATAAGGGAGATAAGGATCTATATATATATATATATATATATATATATATATATATCATCTGGAGTAAAGATTGGGATTTCATGGAGGTGAATGTGATTTATGACTTCTTCGATATAAAACGTAGCAAAAAGGTAGTGATAATGGTAGTGGATTGTAGGTTGTTTCAAGTAGTAAGAACTAATCACAGTGGCTGATGTTTTATTTTGCGGGTAAATTAGTGGGGTGGAGGGAGGGCGCATTTGTGGAAGGGTGATGAGTTTAACGAGGATAGTGATAATAAATAAGGTTATTTATCAGCAAAATATCGCTTGCGTTAAAACATATAGATAATAAGAATAATAGCAAGAAACCTCAAAATATCATACCGATAAACTTAATCTTGACCCCATCAATCCAAATTAAATTAAAATCTTAATTCTAACAACATTGTCGAGAGCAAGGGTTAGTTTCCATTGGATTGTGGATTTTTCTAGAAACAGGGATTTAGTTTTTCACTTGGTTGGATAAATTTGAGAGAAGTTTTGGTCGGATCGCTTTGAGCTTAGATTTCGGTTACTTGTCGTTAGGAGCACCTAGACCAAAACAATATTTATAACTTCACAAACAACTCTACTACTAGTAAAGAGGCAAGTAAAGGTCGGATCCCAAGGGACGGGTATTGATGTAGGATTTTCGATTGCAAGTAGTGGTGTCTAGGGGTGTCACAATTTGGGTTGAGATAAGAAGATCACTAAACTAAATAACAATTAAAGTAAGCAAGCAAGATGACTAAAATGAGATGTAAACAATTGATTAAAAGCACTAGGGTGTCATGGGTTCATAGGGGATTCATGGGAATTAATCATACAAACATATTCTCAAATTATAAGCAAGTAATTATTGTTGTGATAGGATCGAGTTGGTTTATATCTTACAATCCTAGGAAGGTTTGGGTCCCGGAGCCGAATCGATAGATTGTACAACACCTACAAGTCAACTTAATCCTCCCTACTTAACTATATGCATGATCTAATGAGACTCGAGTTGGTTTATGTTTTACAAGTCTCATTGAAAAGGTAGGTGATGGGTAAATAATGAAAGGATTCACACTACAAGAATTTTGTTTTCGGGCGACTTTACATGGCAACTGCCTCGTCTGGTCGCCAATTTGGCGACTAAGATAAAATGTCGGGCGACTGATATCAGTAGCCAAATTGGCGACCACACAAATATGTACGATAAATAATATTGGCGATTAAAAATATGATCGGGCGACCGGAATCACTCGCCAATTTGGCTGATAATTTCAGTCGCCAAATTGTGTGGTCACAAATAAAATAGAGGAACCCACCTCCCCTGGTTCTTACCTTGTTCGTTATCTTTATTCAACATCCTAAATTGTGTGACACAAATAATCACACCATTGTTTCAATATCAATATATCATCACTAATCAAAATCCTCAAAACTTCTTTACTTCCTCGTTATATTCCGGAATTATACTCCATCATTCCGGAATTATACTCCATTATTCTCAGATTTGTAAGTTTAATCCTCATCTTTGAATTCCTACTTTTAATTAATGCAATTACTACTTTTTGTACTACATTTTGTTTTTCTGTTTGCCCATAAATTACTAGTTTTAATTAATGTATTCTTCATCTTTTAGGTGTTGATTCAGTCGAAAGAGAAGAGAAACTAAAGAAGACGGATTCTAGGTTATGGCTTTTGAAGTATGTTAATGTAAATATAAATTGATTTTAATGTAAATTTTTTGAAATATGTAGATGATAATTGATTGTAGTGGTGTTAAAGTATGTAAATATAAATTGATTGTAATGTAAATTTAGTATAAAAGATTGCGATTTGTGGCTTTTTTTTCCAGATTATTGGCTTATCTTTTTGCAGATCTATCATCCTTTTGCAGTTTTGTGACTTTTTTATTTATTTATTTTTATTCCAAAATTGGCGACTGAAAAGTCAAGATGGGCGACTGATTTCAGTCGCCATTTTGGCGACTACCTTGACTTTCAGTCGCCAATTTGGCGACTACTTTCAGTCGCCAATTTGGCTATTTGGCGACTACTTTGTCAGTCGCTAATTTTAGCGATTGACTTCAGTCGCCTGATTTCCATTTGGCGACTAAGTGTTGCTACTGTGCTCTGGCGACCAATTTCAGTCGCCATTAACGTTTTAGCGACTGATTTCAGTCGCTAATCGTAGTCGCCCAAAACAGGATTTCTTGTAGTGTCATAGCCTCGCATTTCATCAAACATAACATGTGCATAAGTTGAGATCACAACAAGCAAGCAAATAAATTATGAAAACATATTAAATTAAGCATGAATCATCCCCCATGTTGGTTTCCCCTAATTACCCATTAACCCTAGTTAAGGAAACTACTCACTCATTTATCAAGTTTAACATGTTAACAAGGTTGTCAATCATATTAACAAAGCAAAACATGAATAAATGAAGATGATTAACAATAATTAAAAAGGGATTAAGAGAGTTATACCTAATGATGATTCCAAAATAATAATGCAAAGAATAATAGAAGTACTTGATGATTGATGGAAGGTTGTCAATCTCCCAATAAACCCAAATAATCTTCAATTACCCAAAATAAAAGATTAACAAAAGAGAAATTAAGGAAATGAGATTTGTATTAATATTTGATTAGAAGTTGATTACAAGATTAAAGAGAGATTAGAATAATATAAACTACACTAAATATTGATAAGAAGAACATGATAATCTAATTAGACTATGGGGTATTTATAGTGGGGATTAGGTGCACAAATTAGGGTTACTAAGGGCTTAAATGACGATTAAGTCTTTGAGGAATCGCTCCTCTCAAGAAAAGATGCGGGTCTCCTTTTAGCTAGTCGTCCAAAAATATGCGCATCTCAAATAAAGAAAGAAGAGGACGTGCCCCTCTAGAGTACAATCCGAGCGTCCAAGGGTCGGGACGGGCGGCTTAAGGAGCTGCTGGACGGGCAGTCTAGTGGTAAGGACGAGCGTCTTGGGGAGCTGTTGGACGGGCGTCCAGATGGTTGGGACGAGCGGATTCTGGCTCAGCTTCCTTTTCTTCTTTTCTTCTTCCAACAATCCTCCGGGATTTTTTCGGGATGCAAGGATCTTCTTCATCATTGCCCATCTACTACATTGTGTACAAAGGCTTTCTAGTCTTGTCATCTCTTTGATGCTTGGTAATTAAATTCGATCAATTTTTCTCTATTTTGCCATGAAAATGCAAGGTTTGCACTCCTCTCCTACCACGGAAACAAAACCTCAAAGAATATGCAAAACAAAGGGCTAAAGATAGTAAATGACCCAAATATGCACTAAAAATCATAGGAACGAGGCTAATTCGGGGACTAAATATGCTCAAATATTGATCACATAAAATATCCCCAAACTGAACCTTTGCTAGTCCCGAGTAAAGAGGTGACAAAACTAGAACCCTTATTTAAACTATCCTACTAATATAGCCGATATGAGACAATTAGCGAGTCTCACTCCGCCCCTTCAACTCACAACAAGACAACCATGAGGTAGGATGCCTTATTGCAAGGCAAGGTGGGTCTTGCCAAAATGGCGACACATCCAATCCTTAAAGCACACAAAATCAAGTAATGGACGCATCTACAAAAAGAATAGCCACTTTCCTCATCTAAGTGGCGAAAATTATCTAAAGGGGAAGCAATTCAAGGGTACACACTCTTTCATAGATATGGTTTCTTCAAACTATTAAGCCTAGAAGGATACCAATAAATCACCTCCAAGTTGTGTCAAGCTAGGGTACCTTTGTCCTCAATCGTTAAATGCTTTTGTCAAGAATAGACTCCCTATGGTGTTAGAAACACTGGAGGATCGCGGAATTACCCTTCTTGCCTAGACAAGAAGAAGGGTCGTCCCCTCTCTACCATGCACAAAAATGGATACGATGTATAAAGGGATCAATAGTATTTGAGTTTCATTTGGGAGTTTTTTGTTGTTGTTGTTGTTTTTCCCCCCAATTTCTTGTGGCATATAACATTTGAGAACACTTTATTTTTGCCATTTCTTTTGATTTTTGGCATTTCAATACTTGACAACTTTTCGATTTTTGCATTTTCTTTTGAACATTTTCAAAGTCACCCTAATTAGTAACGAGGGTGCCTTATATTTGAAGCATATGAGTTCTATTTTTGCTCCTCTTTTCTTTTGATGCAATTTGCAAACTTTTTGACTTTTCATTTCATTTCTTGAACTTAATTGAATAATTTTTGTGCCCATTCCCTTTGATGACAAAATGTATGGTAGAACATGGATGAATGATGGTTGCATGGTTTCAAGGGTCACCTTGGAATAAACGGTAGCCAAGGAGTTATCACACCACAAGGTACTCTTGACTAGGCCTTAATCCATGGGTCAAAGGATACTAGCATGACACATCCTAGGATGTATGTTTTACAAGTATTCTAACAAGCAAAGTCTTAATAAGAAGAAAAAGCATCTACTAGGGCCTATATACACTTGTCAAGCTTCCCAAATAGACGGTTTCACAAAAATTTTTCCTAAATGCAACTATATGCCATGATGCAACTAACATATATACATCCTAATGCATATGCTTCTACCAACTAATATGCCAAATAATTTGAATGCAAGTCCTAAATTCACATTGTTTATACCGCATCAATCAATATAAAGCCACATAGTCATTAACATACAGAGGAAAAAGGAGATTAGAAAGATCATACCATGCGGTCTTCAATATCCTCATGTCTCGGATGTGGCGTAGTCAATCAATGTAAACAAGGATGAACAAACACAATATATACAAAACAATATAAAAAAAATCTATACTAAAAAGGAATGAACATGTTTTTGGATTTTCAATTTTTCAATTTTTTTGGATTTTTCAAAATTTTTGATTTTTTGGATTTTGAATAAAAGTCAATTTAGAATTTCCCATCCCCACACTAGTATGGGCATAGTCTTCAATGGCCAATACGATAGGAAATTATGCAATGAGTATGCATGATTTCTAAACTAAATGAAAACTATACTAAGCTACACTACATGATGCATGTGTTTTTATTATGGCGGAGAGCATAATTTAAATTAGCTTCCAATGCATATGCATGGACTTCCCCAAACCAAAATAGACATTATTTCTAACGTCATGAATTTCGGGGGAGTTTATGCATATGGAATACAATGCATGAAACTAAAGTTTGTCATTTTGGATTTTACAAGTTGGGAACAAAGATAAAGAACACCTTAATAAAGCCAAGGTGTTAGTCCTCTAATGTTGCTAGGACTCCACAAAAAAATGATCAAAACAAATATGGTACAATTAAGAAAACATCAAATTCTTTTCATGAAAGTTAAAGAGAGAAGGGATAAGGGAGACTTCACTTAAGCCTTGATGGGTGCCTCTTTCTCGCTCCATCAAGCTATAAAGAGATCTCTAGAGATCGCCGTCATCCCCCTCTAAGTCACTATCCCAAGCCTCTTTGGACGCATCACTTGCATTGAAGTCCATGAACTCATCTCCCTCACTATTGAGCTCCACCGTATCTCCACCACAAGATTTATCGCTCCCTTCGCCTTTTTACCCATTTGCTCCTTCATTGGCCCTTGCGGAGTTTGGGAAGAGGATATCCATTTGGGCCCAAGAGGGAAACAGTCCCTCCTCGCTAACCTTCCCTTGTTGAACCAAATGGTGGAATTGTGGGTATAGAGCATAGTAGCTATCCACGGCGGCTTCATATTGAAGGAGATGTATGTCTTGGAGAATTCCCGTCATAAAATCGTCTCGGGGAAGGATGAAGGGGTTAGGGTGATTGTATGGTTGGTATTAAAAAGGGTAGGGAGGTATCTTGATCATTTCATTTTGTTGTTGTGGCTTGTTTTGTTGTTGTTGGGTTTGTGGTGGTGCTTGATTTGCTTGGTTCGGGTTTGTGGGGATGAGGTATGACGGGATTGGGGATAGAGGGCCCCTCCTTGGTAAAATTCTCGGTAAACCGTTCATTGGCAAGTAGATAGGATTGCTTCCTTTTGTTATCCATTTGATTTTCTTTTGAAAACCCGCGTGGGTTATCCAATGATGTTGCACAAGGATTAGCTCCTCATTTATCCTTGTATTTCCCGGAAGCGGAGTACTTATTGTTCTCATTAAACCTTGGGTTGAAGTGTTTTGCTAGTCTTGTAATGAGTCCTCCATTGACGATATGCTTCATCCCATCGTCGTCCCCATTTCGAAACTTAGCCCATTTCTCAAGGAGTACAAGTGCTGAATTAAAATGATATCCACTTCTTCCTTGGATCTCAAGATATGATTCCATGAATACGAGATCAAGCTCATTCACAATTGCCGGGTCTCGGCGTGCAAGAATAGTTCCGGATAAGAACCGGCAAGTGAGCCTTAGAATAGGGTTTTGGATATGAAATGCTAAACATTCCTTGATATACAAAAAGTCTCGACCGGTCATGGCTCTCCACAATGGTGCCACACTATACTTCTTAGGTTTTGATGTTCGGGTAGGCGAAACATCCAAACCGAGTACATTTTCAAACTCAACAAGAGTCATCATCCTTGTTACATTCTCCAATCTAAACTCTATGCAAATTGTTTTGTTCAAAGTTGTGATCTTTAATAAACTTAAGAACTCAAGAACAAGAGGTCGGTAGGTTTGCTCATGTAAGTGAAACAAGGTAGAAAGACCAAACAACTCAAAAAGGGCTTCCGTTTGATGGTATATTCCAAGCTTTCTTAATGTTTCATGGCATAGAAATTTGGTAGGAAGAATATTCTTACCAAGTAATTGGTGAAAGACAAGCCTTTGAACATCATTCACAAACTCAATGTTGGAAAAATCGTCAAGCTTGGTGAGATCAACAATCTCTTCATGTTCCCTCCTTAGAGTGTTGATGTGAGAAGTAAATGAGCTTTCTCTCACTCTTGGTCTTCTTCTTTCCCGAAATGAAGATCCTCTTGGTCCCATTCTTTGAATGTAGATTTGGAATTTGATTTGTTGAAATATGGAGATGCTCTTTGTGAATTAGATCTTGCTTTTGAATCTTTTTGAAACCCTAGAATTTGGGGGGTTTTTGTTTTTGTGGAGTGAATGAGAGCTTGGGATATGTATTGGAGTCATAAGAGAGGGGGTTTTCATATTGTAAGTGGAAAGAAGGATGAGGTGTCACAAATTGTGTGGTGGGGGAAAAATTAAATTACGGAATTCGGGAGTAAAAGACGTAGGGGGACGAGCGGATTCGTCATTGGGACGCTCAGATTCTTGGGTGCTGGGACGAGCGGATTCTACGCGGGATGCTCGGATTCTCTTACAGAGAAAAATTCCCGATTTTAAAACAGCCAGGACGAGCGTCCTCAGGTCAGGACGAGCGTCTTTCAACAGTAGGACGAGCGGCTTCTCTGGGAGACACTCGGATTTTCTTACAGCAAGAAATCCCAGAAATTATTGCCAACTAGACAAGCGGATTCCCAACGCGACGGGCGTCCGGAATAGGACGAGCGAATCAGCACTTGAGACGCTTAGATTTTAGGTCAGAACTAAACAGCTGCTTGTCAGATCCAGTAGGACGAGCGGATTACCAGGGCGACGCTCGGATTCTCTGCTTGGACGATCGTCTTCCTCTCGGGACGCTCGGATTCCTCCTGCCTTTCTTTCATTCGGATAGAAATATTTCCTCACACTTGAAAAATAGTTCCTTCATTCATCAAAATGATTAGTGACCCTCCCTCACTAACTCTCATGGAAAGAATCATGTGTATGATAGAAGTGCAATAAAATTAAAAGTACAAGTAAGAAGGGTTAGTATATTTACAAGTGGTGGTTTAGGGAGGAGTCCACCAAACTCTCCTTTTGATGATCTCTTCAAGGATGAGGAGGCCCGAGGTAGGTGACCTCGACCTCTCCAATGAATGCTCCCTCATAATATGACTTCAATCTTTGGCCATTGACCTTGAATTTGCTTCCATCTTCCGATTTGATCTCAAAGTCTCCATACTTTCCTACCTCGGTGATCACATAAGGACTTATCCACCTATAATTCAACTTCCCGGGAAAAAGTCGATATCGGGAATTGAATAAGAGGACTTTATCTCCTTTGTGCAAGGCCTTTTGCTTAATTCTCTTGTCATGAAGCAACTTGGTCCTTTCCTTGTAGATCATAGCGTTCTCATAAGATTGTAGTCGGAATTCTTCCAGCTCTTGGATTTGTATCATCCTCCTTTGACCACTTAATTTGAGATCAAGGTTGAGAGCTTTGATTGCCCAAAAAGCTTTGTATTCTAACTCAATTGGCAAGTGGCATGCCTTCCCATAGACAAGTTTGTAAGGGGAAGCTCCTATGGGAGTCTTGTAGGCCGTCCTATAAGCCCAAAGAGCGTCATCAAGCTTCATGCTCCAATCTTTACGAGTCTTGTTTACAACTTTCTCAAGAATTTGCTTGATCTCTCTATTTGAAACTTCAACTTGACCGCTTGTTTGAGGATGGTATCCTAAGCCGGTTCTATTTTGAACAACATATTTGGTCAAAAGGGATGTGAGCTTCTTCTCATGAAAATGCGTTCCTCCATCACTTATGATTGCTTTAGGGACTCCGAATCTTGGGAAAATTATTTTCTTAAAGAGCTTAGTGACCGTTTTTTCATCATCGATTGGGGTGGCAATTGCCTCCACCCATTTTGAGACGTAGTCTACGGCCACAAGGATATATTTGTTTCCCTTGGATGTCACGAACGACCCTTGGTAGTCGATCCCCCAAACGTCGAAGATCTCCACCTCTAGTATGCCCCTTTGTGGCATTTCATTCCTCCAAGAGATATTCCCCGTCCTTTGACAAGCATCATAATGAAGGATGAATTCCCTTGCATCTTGGAACATCGTAGGCCAATAGAAGCCCGATTGAATAATTTTTGCAATGGTTCTCTTTGCTCCGTGGTGTCCACCGTAAGGTGATGAATGGCATCGTTCTAAGACTCCTTGAATCTCCCATTGAGGGATGCACCTTCGGTAGAGCCCATCACTACACTCCTTGTAAAGGTTTGAGTCATCCCAAAAATACCTCTTTACTTCGAATAAGAACCTCTTTCTTTGGTTGTAGTTTAAGTTTGGAGGGAGTACTCTTCCAACAATATAGTTGGCATAATCGGCAAACCATGGGGTGATATGTCTCTCAAGTTGTGTTTGAATAGCCATCAAGATATCATCGGGGAAAGAGTCATTGATCGGTGTTTCTCCTTCTTCATCATGAAATCGGATCCTTGACAAATGATCCGCCACTACATTCACGGGAGGTGGGAGTTTCTCTATCACCTCAACCTTAGCTTTATCGACCTTGATCCCCTTTTCCGAGATTAAATGACCCAAAAAAATTCCTTCGTTGACCATGAAGTGACACCTTTCCCAATTTAAAACGAGACTAACATCTTCACATTTTTGCAATACAAGAGAAAGATTATGCAAACATGAGTCAAAGTCTTTTCCGTAAATGCTAAAATCATCCATAAAAACTTCCATTATAGTCTCTAGGTAGTCAGAAAAGACACTCATCATACATCTTTGGAAAGTAGCGGGGGCATTACACAAGCCAAAAGGCATCCTCCTATATGCAAAAGTACCATAAGGGCATGTGAAGGTGGTCTTGTGTTGGTCATCCGGGTGTATAGGGATTTGAAAGAATCCCGAATACCAGTCAAGATAGCAAAAGAACTTGTTGGAGGCTAGCCTCTCAAGCATTTGGTCAATGAATGGTAGGGGAAATGATCCTTCCTTGTTGCGGAATTCAATTTTCGATAGTCAATACACATACGCCAACCGATGATCTTCCTTGTGGGTATTAGCTCATTCTTTTCATTTGTCACTATCGTGGTACCTCCTTTCTTAGGTACTACTTGAACGGGGCTAACCCACAAAGAGTCTGATATGGGATATATGATTCCCGCATCAAGTAATTTCATAACCTCTCCTTTAACAACTTCTTGCATGTGGGGGTTTAATCTCCTTTGAGATTAAATAGTAGGTCTATGGTCCTCTTCTAAATGAATTCTATGCATGCAAAAGTTGGGGCTTATCCCCTTGAGGTCATCTAGACTATAACCTATAGCCTTTTCATGTTGTTTTAACACATCAAGCAATTTTCCGAATTGGTTTTCATCAAGTTTGTCATTAACAATCACGGGTTTGGTCTTAGATTCATCAAGATAAGCATATTTCAATTTTTGGGGAAGGGGTTTTAAAGTTGGGACTTGTACCTCACTTTCCTCCATTGAAGGTTCATTAAGAACTTGCTCCATTTCCATTAGACACTCATTTCTCATGGCATATTCAACTTGTTCTTCAAGCTCATCAATCTCGTCATACTCAAATTCCATGACAAATTCTTCTTACTCTTTGGCTTGTAAGATGTCCTCTATAATTTCTTGTTCTTGTTCCATAGGTTGATATGCTTCCACAAGGGTGTTATGTACTAATTTTGATTGCTCATGAGTAAGTTCTTTGTTAGCTAGAGCGGCCTCAAGAAGATCTACCTCCAACTCCCAATGCATATTTTTGACCTCACTTGCTTCCAAGGCTTCCAATGCTTGCATGGGGTCTTTGAAGAAAGGTATACTCAAGTGGTCCTCAACAAAACAATCTATAATATCCATCTTGCAAAATATCAAACAACTCGAAAATAATTATAACAAACCTTGAGGAGTTTTACTTCCCCAAGGCAAAGAGAGACACAACTAATAACAATCAAAGAAAATCAAATCAAGTTAACACCGTCCCCGGCAACGGCGCCATTTTTGGTCGGATCGCTTTGAGCTTAGATTTCGGTTACTTGTCGTTAGGAGCACCTAGACCAAAACAATATTTATAACTTCACAAACAACTCTACTACTAGTAAAGAGACAAGTAAAGGTCGGATCCCAAGGGACGGGTATTGATGTAGGATTTTCGATTGCAAGTAGTGGTGTCTAAGGGTGTCACAATTTGGGTTGAGATAAGAAGATCACTAAACTAAATAAAAATTAAAGTAAGCAAGCAAGATGACTAAAATGAGATGTAAACAATTGATTAAAAGAACTAGGGTGTCATGGGTTCATAGGGGATTCATGGGAATTTATCATACAAACATATTCTCAAATTATAAGCAAGAAATTATTGTTGTGATAGGATCGAGTTGGTTTATATCTTACAATCTTAGGAAGGTTTGGGTCCCGGAGCCGAATCGATTAGATTGTACAACACCTACAAGTCGACTTAATCCTCCCTACTCAACTATATGCATGGTCTAATGAGACTTGAGTTGGTTTATGTCTTACAAGTCTCATTGAAAAGGTAGGCGATGGGTAAATAATGCAAGGATTCATAGGCTCGCATTTCATCAAACATAACATGTGCATAAGTTGAGATCACAACAAGCAAGCAAATAAATTATGAAAACATATTAAATTAAGCATGAATCATCCCCCATGTTGGTTTCCCCTAATTACCCATTAACCCTAGTTAAGGAAACTACTCACTCATTATCAAGTTTAACATGTTAACAAGGTTGTCAATCATATTAACAAAGCAAAACATGATGAATAAATGAAGATGATTAACAATAATTAAAAAGGGATTAAGAGAGTTATACCTAATGATGTTTCCAAAATAATAATGCATAGAATAATAGAAGTACTTGATGATTGATGGAAGGTTGTCAATCTCCCAATAAACCCAAATAATCTTCAATTACCCAAAATAAAAGATGAATAAAAGAGAAATTAAGGAAATGAGATTTGTATTAATATTTAATTAGAAGTTGATTACAAGATTAAAGAGAGATTAGAATAATATAAACTACAGTAAATATTGATAAGAAGAACATGATAATCTAATTAGACTAATGGGGTATTTATAGTGGGGATTAGGTGCACAAATTAGGGTTACTAAGGGCTTAAATGACGATTAAGTCTTTGAGGAATCGCTCCTCTCAAGAAAAGATGCGGGTCTCCTTTTAGCTAGTCGTCCAAAAATATGCGCATCTCAAATAAAGAAAGAAGAGGACGTGCCCCTCTAGAGTACAATCCGAGCGTCCAAGGGTCGGGACGGGCGGATTAAGGAGCTGCTGGACGGGCAGTCTGGTGGTAAGGACGAGCGTCCTGGGGAGCTGTTGGACGGGCGTCCAGATGGTTGGGACGAGCGGATTCTGGCTCAGCTTTCTTTTTTTCTTTTCTTCTTCCAACAATCCTCTAGGATTTTGTCGGGATGCAAGGATCTTCTTCATCATTGCCCATCTATAACATTATGTACAAAGGCTTTCTAATCTTGTCTTCTCTTTGATGCTTGGTCATTAAATTCGATCAATTTAGCTCTATTTTGCCATGAAAATGCAAGGTTTGCACTCCTCTCCTACCAAGGAAACAAAACCTCAAAGAATATACAAAACAAAGGGCTAAAGATAGTAAATGACCCAAATATGCACTAAAAAGCATAGGAACAAGGCTAATTCGGGGACTAAATATGCTCAAATATTGATCACATCAAGTTTCGAAGACAAGGATCGATCTTTCAAGGGATGAGGTTGTTTTAGATCATGTGTGTGAATAAGAAAGAAAAATAGGGGTCTGCGTGAAGGATTTTGTTTCAAATGAGAGGATGGGGGACAAGACTATTGTTATAGTGGGGTGTCATAAGTAGCCCCAGCCATGTAGTATTGCGTTGGAATTTGGTTCACATTCAAAGGTACGTCTATTGTTTGACCGGGAGATATAACATTTAACAACCTGTAAATGTTTTTACGTAACTATCATTTGACCCAATAATGATTATTGTTTTCCTTGACCAATTGAAAAACAAACAGGTATTAATGAACTAAATTTAAAAACTCTCAGTCCCAAGTTACATATATAAACTTTATATTGGTTTTATTTTCTTAAAAAAACAACATTGTCGAGAGGAAGGGTTAGTTTACATCGGATGAAGGATTTTTCTAAAAGTAGGGGTTTAGTTTTTCACTTGGTTGGATAAATTTGAGATAAGTTTTGGAGAGATGGATCGATATTTTAAGGGATGAGATTGATTTAGATCATGTGTGTGAATAGGGAAGAAAAATAGGGATTTGCGTGAAAGATTTTGTTTCAAATGAGAAGATGGGGGCCAAGACTATTGCTATATATATATATATATATATATATATATATATATATATATATATATATATATATATATATATATATATATATATATATATATATATATATATATATATATATAAAAGAGAGAGAGAGAGAGAGAGAGAGAGAGAGAGAAAGCGTCCTACCTTTGTCTCTCGCTAAAAGACTTGGTTTGACCAAATTTAATTGCACCAATATGACCGTTCAGATGGCCGACCGTAGTATATCATGGCCGTTAGGAGTTATAGAGGACATACCTGTCAAAATCGGGAGATTCTTTATTCCCATAGACTTCGTAGTGCTTGATATTCCTGAGGACACTCACACCCCTATTATTTTAGGGAGACCATTTTTATTCACTGCTCGCGCAGTGATCGATGTCGGGGGTAACCCCTCTGCCTCAAACTGCCTCAGAAAAGCTCAACCTTGCAATGCCCTATCCTCTACTGACTCAGAAATAGACACTTCAGCTGAAAGTGTTGAATTTTATGCTGCTATTGTAACCCCTCCGCCTCAGACTGAGAGCGAAAAGGAGGAACATTCTTCTATTTTCCTTGCTGCAGGTACAGATGAAATAAATGCTGGAGTTGTCAACGGTCAAAGTGCGATTAAAGTCAATCAAAATGGAGATGCCGATGTCAAAACTGATGGGAAAGACAAAGGGACAAAAAAAGTTCGTGCATACGTGGACGTCAACTATTCTCCTTCTAATGGTTCTAATTCAAGCTCATGAAGATCAAAGAGGACGGTCAAAGACAATGAAAGGACCTCCTCCAGTCAGAAGCCCTCCTTTGGGCTACTGAAATGTTTTGGGAATTGAGCGGGGAATGCCCCGTTGTAACAAATTGTAAAACTTTTTAACTTTCGTCGAACTTCTTTATTGCATTTTTAGAACTGCTAGACTTTAGTTTAATTAGCATAGCGAATATTGACTATAGACTGTTATTTTGCGATTTGGTATTGTCGGGATATGTTTGCGAGTATTTTTATGCAGGTTTCGGGAGATAATGTCGTATTGTGATGAGTTACACGAAGAAAAGAACTCGATTGAGTACTTATTGTACTCGATCGAGAGGAATGCACAGGAAAAGGGTTCGATCGAGTAGTTTTCAAATACTCGATCGAAATGGTGAAAATAGGGAGTTCTCGATCGAGTATAATTCTGTTCGATCGAGCAGAATGAAGGCCAGACTCCTCGATCGAGTGATTTCAAATCACTCGATCGAGTGAAATTGAAGATTATACGCAGGAAGTACCCCTTTAACTTCTATTTTTCTTCATTCTATTTTACTCTTCATTTTGTCTTCCCTTTCGTGCGATAAGAACCCTAAAACCTCCATAATCTTTGCCCCTTTGCCAAATCCAACACCCACATACTCATCCTTGCTAGCATATCGACACTTGCCCTCCATTTTCCCCTTGAATTTTGTCCTTGTCGCGGTCAATTAAGGGAATTAGGGTTTGCGGTTTTCGATCGAAATTCCGCCAGTTTGCCTCCTTTTCTTGTCGATTTTCTTGCTTATCTTGTGGGTTTTATCATCAAGTAAGTTTCCCCTTTACTATTTTGTTGATTAATTGCTTTATTTCAAAATTATGTAGTAATTTGGGTATTAGGGTTTAAGGTTTCATTCGAAAACCCGACTGTTTGGGGATTTTTGTGGTTTCTTTGTTTAATTGATTGTTGTTTCCCCTTGCTTACTTGATTAAGATGAAAAGTAGTTCATTGCCTTCGACTAGTTCGACTGTTCCATCCTTGACTGAGACGGTGGTCCCTGCTGCAACCACCGTCGTTTCGACTGTCAGTACCCCTGTTTTACCTTCTGTTGTTATTGGTACTGCCGCTGCTAGTTTCACCTCTATCACCGCTAGCTCTGTTTATGCCTCCGTCTCAGCTAGTTCTGCTGCTAGCTTTGCCTATGCTTCTACCAGTACAGCTGCACCTTCTACGTCTGGTACGGTGACCACCCCTGCGGCGTGGTCACCAGCTATCACAACTGCTTACCGAGCGGCCTTAGTACCTTGTTCCGTCAGAGGACGGGCTTCTTCTTCAGGTACTAGAGGCTGGGGTTGCGGACGAGCCACGCCTGCTGCTGGCCCCGTCACTATCCGAGTTGACGACTCACTTGACCCGCACCCCGACTACCCTGAGGTAATTTTCGTTAATGCTATACATCGTCAATGTTTCTTTGCCTTAGAGAGTTGTGATTTTCTGTCTACTAAATTTTTGTATCGTAAGTCACTTGATAGGCTAGGTATTTATGAGCCCGTACTTGAGATTTTGAGAGGGGCGGGGATGACGAGACTGATTACCATGAGTGCCTTGACCATCAAGGAGCTGACCCTTGGGTTTTTCAGCTCCTTTACTTTCTCTTCTGGCGCCTACGCCACTGACCCGACCTGTCCCTCTGTTTCTTTCCGGTTATTTAACCGGACTATTTCTTGGACTTTAGAGGAGTTTGGTACTATGTTAGGTCTTTCTTTTACGGGTGACACTGCCGCCCCTACGAAGGTCATCCGCCAGTTGTGGAGGACCTTGGCACAGACTACCTACGAGGAGCGCAAGCTCGCTCAGGTCCACCTTCCCCCGGCCCGTTACTTCTTGCGTCTCATTGGTGGGACAATCTTTGGCCGTAAAGAACCTAACAATGTGAACTACAATGAGCTGTCTATTCTTGGTGGGTACCTGAAATTGACAATGAGAGACCCTTTGTGCTTAACGTTGCTTACTTGACTGCTCAGTATTTTCACACGGTGGGACAGAAGACTACGGGCACCATCGTTTGCGGTGGCATAGCCACTTTTTATAATACCCATTATATTCAAGGACTCTGTTGACCGACCCTGCTGACCAAGACAGACAGTAGGGATGAATGGGTGAGGGATGAGGCTTATAACATGAACTTTATAGGATTGTTTACTCTACCTAGCAGAGTCTACTCGGCCGAGTATCACTTATACTCGACCAAGTAGAGCCTACTCGGCCGAGTACTCCAGTACTCGACCGAGTATGTCTGTTGTCGACGCGTTATATAAAATGTAAGTTCGCGAGATTCATTTCATTTTCCCATTTCCTCGACAGTTCCTCTTTCTCTAACCCTAGCCTACCTCCCTCTCCTATCACCCCATCTCTTCACACTATAATGTATATAGCCTAAACCTCCACCATGGGAAGGACGGGATTCGCTTGGGAAGGATGGCGTGTGTGGTGGTCGTCTATGCCGCCGTCGAAGCGTTTTGTTAGATAAGTCTCTGCCTTGTGTTCTTTTGGGTAGTTATTTGAGGATAGTTATGTAATAGGATATGGTTATCGTTGTAGGATGCGTATTGGAGTCCTGCTTGGCTGTCTATAGATGTCTCTCAGGGTTTGTGACGAGGTAGGTTTTCCTACTCAGTACCGTTAATTGATTGTGATTGTGATTGTTATTGTTGCATATCTATTGTTATCCGCTGATCTTCGGTGTTTGGGCGTTGTGTGACGATGTTGGTGTGGATGTTTTGTGACAGCTTTGGTGTTGTGTGTGTTGTGATTGTGGTGGAGTGACTTGCGGGAGTGGTTTCACACCCTAGTTCGCCCTCCGTGGAACCTGCCATGGGAGGGGATGTGCACATTAAGGGACAGGGATTGTTAGTCGCTCGTTGACGAGCTGGACTAGGTGGGATGGGCTGCGGTCACCCACTGGCGGCAAGGATTACCTGTTGCGATGGGTAATCTGGCATGGCTACACACTTTGGTGTTTAGTCGGTTACTGTGTGTGGTCGGGAGACTCGGTTAGAGGATGATCAGATGGTTACATTGCTTACCTGTTTTACATTTGATTAGTCGGTACTGACCCCGTGTTGTTTTGTGGTATCTACGGTGATCCATTCGGGGATGGTGAGCAGTTGGCTTAGCAGGTACTGTTGGTTGTGGCTCGTACGATCGGAGGGATCGAGTCATCACGCTACCAGTCTAGAAAAGCTGCGTCATGAGTTGTTGTAGTCTTTATCTTTGGTATACGGAGTTTGTATTGAGTCGTATTGTATATGGTACATTAATATTTAATAATTGTTCTTTTATTGTCTGATTTAATCTACTTCCTCGGGAAACCGAGATGGTGACACCGTCATACACTGGAATGGTCCTTGGTAAGGCGTTCTCGTGTGCGGGGGTGTTACAAAGTGGTATCCGCGCCGACGATTTTGGAACCTGAACCAATGAATCTAATGAATGTAGGGTGTCAATTAAAATGAACCTGGTGTATCTGCGTTGGGAGCCCCAGCCGATGCTAGATTTTGGGTGAGTAGGCGCCCTCATTTCAAAATCATGGCCCCATCGAACTTAAGCCAGACACGGGAAAAAGGGTAGTTAGTAAGATTAGTTGATTGCTTAGTAATGATTGTTGTGTGCATCTATGTTTATGGTAATGTGTGTCAAGGTGTGTGTGGAAAATTTTAGAGTGGGTGATGGAAATGGTTGCGATGTGCGACCAGAGATAAGTCAATCAATTTGTTTGACGGTGATTGCGTTGTGTGTTGATTGCTGTCTTGTATATGTGGTTAAGGTGTATACTTTGTGACTAGCGGAATCTGTGATGATGTGGTATAGGAGCTAAACCTTGCAGGTACAGTAATTAATCGCTAAGTATGTTTAAGGGTGTAATGTAATCGTTTCATAGCAAAGTGAGGAATGAAGGTAGAAATGATGATCGAACTGATAATGGATGTACGAAATTCGTGTTGATGTGTGTTTATGTGGTAGAATAAGCTCTAACAGTGACAAGCCGATTGCACGGAACTCTGAACTATGTTATTTGTTTTGAAGGAACAAAGAAAAGTTCAATTCCGCCTTCCTTCTTGAACACTCGACCGAGTAGGAATTTGTACTCGACCGAGTAGACGATACTCGGCCGAGTATGAAGGTGCTCGACCGAGTGTCTATTTTTGGTGACAATTAAAATCGCTACTGTTCTTGAAAACTCGACCGAGCAAGGGGAATACTCGACCGAGTATTTGACACTCGGCCGAGTACGCCTAATACTCGACCGAGTATTGTTGTAGCGGAACTTACACGGGTTATACAAAAACCCTATTTTTGTCCCATTCTTTCTTATTTCCGCCTCCCATCTTCACATCTCCTTCTCTCTAAAATTCCATATTCTTCCTTCCTCAAGCTTTTGGGTAAATTCTTGGTGTTCAACTTATTCTTACTTTCCGCAAATCAGTTTAAGGTAAAGTTTTAACCCAATTTCTTCCTTTGTTTTCAAGGTTATGGTATGATTTTATTATTTTCTCGAAATTTCTTTATGGGTAACTGAAATTGAGTCTTATTCATGTTATACTTTGGATCTAATTGTATACAAACCCCGATTATACCGTTATTTGAGCAATTTCTTGATTTAAGTTGGATTTTGCGTTCTAGGGTTTGATAAAAACGACATACCTTGTTCTTTGCTTGATTATCATACTTTCTTAAGCCTCTTGATGTTGGAAAAAGGAGTTTTTAAGTAAAGAAGTGGTGTTTGAGTAAAATACTTAGTGATTTGCTAAGAAATTGTCTTAAAAGTTCGTCTCAAAATTTTCATACAAGTAAAAACAGTCCATCTTTTGAAAAGTTTTGGTGTGCTTAGAATCTTTGTTAAAGACTTGTCTTTTGCAGCATGGTGAAAACCAGAGGTTTACCCATCAAGAGGACCCGTCCTGACATCCAACTTGAGACGGGTCAGTCAAGTGGTGGACCAGTGGTTCCACCGGTGGAGGCATATCCATCAGTAGTTTTTTCTGATTTCAAGCAGCGCAAGGCCTTTGTAGCCTTGATAAAACGTCCTTTCAGACCTACTCGGTGTGTGAACCCCAATATTTTAGAGACCTTGGGGATTAGGGGAGATATAATTCCTATGTTTGAGATTTTGGGAATGGAGGAGTTATATCACTTGAGGAAGAAGTCCAACCCCCATCTGACCTTAGAATCCCTGAGCTCGTATGAGTATGATAAGAAGGAGAAGACCGTCTCATTCCGCCTCTTGAATGAGGATCGTGAGCTGACTTTGGATGAGTTTGCGGGCCATCTGGGTTTGGAGGAGGACGGGACGGGATACCTGAGTGATGTTGCTAAGAACAATGGTGCTCCTCTTTACCTTCCTTTCTTGACTGGCCGACCTGCCCCTAGTGCCAGTGCTATGCTGATTAATGATGTGCAGCATGTTTCCCTTCGTATGTTCCTGAGGATGATGACTTGTTTGTTGTATGCCAGAGATGATGTAAGTAAGCTTAATTCTCAAGAGGTCATGTTACTTATGTCTTACCTTAACTTACACCGTAGGAAGCCGGTTTACTATAGTGCTCCAGGGATAGTGTGCTCTAGTCTGGAGCGTATGGCACAGTCTGAGACCCGACACATTGTTTGTGGGGCCATAGTAACCCGCCTAGCTCTGCGACTGGCTGATTTTGAGGCCCCACCTCCTGAGGGGGATGATTATGTGGAGATTGTTCTTACCATGGACGCCCAGTATTTGCGTCAGAATAGGTGGTTGAGGAAGTTGGATGACGGGTCCTATGCCTGGAGGGTGAGGGGATCTATGTGGATGGTACTTCCTGACCCTGCCCATCTCCCTGTTGTTGACCATTTGGCTGAGTGGGAACCCTGTGCTATACCTAGGCCTGAGCCCCAGACCTACCTGATTGATCCTACCATTCTTTTGGACCTACCTGAGCCGGTCACCGTGTCTGAAGGACAGCAGCAGGCACCTCCCTCACCTCGAGATCGCCGTAGGGTTAGACAGTCTAGGGCAGAACTGGTGGTACCTGAGCCCTCTTACTCCGCCCCCGACTTCTACCCTTACCACTACTCGCCCTACCCCACAGTACATGACCCCAGGATGCAGCCGAGTGACCTGGCTGAGCGGATCTCCACTACTTTGGTGCTCCGCAACATGAATAAGATGGCCCATAACCAGGGCATAGGGACACAGCTAGCACAGCATGTCTGGTGGAGAGGACCAAGAGTGGACACGGGAGTCTTCCACAGCTATGGAGTTGATCCTAGTTACTGGAGGCCACCGGAGGAGACAGAGTTTGGCTGCCTCGCGGGACCATGGGGAGCCAACTATGGCAGCTAGCTAGGAGGGGATTACTCAGCAGTAGCAGGCTTTCCAGGAGCGGGGAGTTCAGGTGCAGGTACTTCTGGTGCAGGTGGTGACGATGACATGGAGGAGGGTCCTGGTTATTGATCTTGTGTTGTTATATTGCTGGATTAGTTTATTTTGTGTTGGCTTTATTTCTTTTACGTTGGATGTTTATTTCTGGATTTAGTACTTACCGTTGGATGACTGTACCCGGCCATAAGGCCGTTACTTATTTTAGCTTATCGTATGGAGACGTGTGGATTTCGTTATGTGGGTAATATTGTAGAGAGTTGTTTGCAGGATGAGTCGTGAAAGCATCATGGGAACTGCGTCAAATTGCCCTCTGCCTGTCGCAGCTCGACCGAGTATAGACACTACTCGATCGAGTAGAGCTTACTCGGCCGAGTATCTAATTATACTCGAACGAGTATAGCTTACTCGACCGAGTAGACACTCATACTCGGCCGAGTGTAACTGTTACAGAAACATTATGTGTTTGATAGTTATGAATTGTAAGGTTTATGTGAACATCGGTATGATTGAGGGTGGGGGTGCTTCATAGTGTCGTTTAGTGTAATCGATTGCCCAAAAGATGGAATATGACCACGTCATAGGTATGTGATTGCTTGGATCACATATTAATTTGTGAATGTTTGGTTATATGGCAGTGGATAACATAAAGAAACTTAACTTGTTCAAGGTGCCGCATAAGTCTATATACGATAGTGAATATTGAAGGAAAGTGTGGGTTGTCACGAGTCTTATATGAATAAATGTTCGGTTATTTAATGTAATTTTTTGTAGTGCTAATGTGTGGCTACAATTATAACAAGTCCAACTGGATGAGAGAAACTGGTGGTCGGTATGTGGCTAAAACAACAAGCTAATGAATAAAGCTGCTACCATTTGATGACATCAACTTAGATGTACATAGAATACCTTATGTTCGACACTTTTGTTACTAGGGGTCACAATTGGGTAATGTCGTAGGTTAAGTTTTGTATCATACTTTAAAGTTAATTACAGTTGTGAGTAATGTCACAGTAGGACGGGTACGTTTATTGTGGGTACGGAAGGTATTTAGTGGTGAACTTCGGGGACGAAGTTCCTTTAAGAGGGAAAGAGTAATGTCACGCAAACAAATGTTTAAGTATGCCTATAATATTTGGAATCACATGTATGTTGTGTATGTTAGTATTCGGAATTACATTCATGATACAGGCCATTGAAGTTACATTTATGTTTCCTTGAAGTTGTATCCATGTTGTACTCAAGTGATATGAATGTTATACTTTGTATGGGTGTGCGGAATGTTGTGGTTGGGTATTGTTTTGTAGATGTGTATTGTTTCTAGTCGTTGTGTTTGTTTTTAACAAGAGAGTACATATGAATTCATTACACTTATTGGGAAGAATAAGTGTGATGGATGATTGTTGTTTGAATAATGTGGTGCGGCGGTAGTGTCAGGATGGTTTGATTTCGTACGCCTTTATGTAGGTGGTTAGTGTCACAGTGCGTAACCCTGAGGGGAGTGACGTTTGGGCTGAACTTCGGGGACGGAGTTCTTTTAAGGGGGGAAGACTGTAATACCCAGGATATTCAAGGACTCTGTTGACCGACCCTGCTGACCAAGACAGACAGTAGGGATGAATGGGTGAGGGATCAGGCTTATAACATGAACTTTATAGGATTGTTTACTCGACCTAGCAGAGGCTACTCGGCCGAGTATCACCTATACTCGACCGAGTAGAGCCTACTCGGCCGAGTAATCCAGTACTCGACCGAGTATGGCTGCTGTCGACGCGTTATATAAAATGCAAGTTCGCAAGATTCATTTCATTTTCCCATTTCCTCGACAGTTCCTTTTTCTTTAACCCTAGCCTACCTCCCTCTCCTATCATCCCATCTCTTCACACTCTAATGTATATAGCCTAAACCTCCACCATGGGAAGGACGGAATTCGCTTGGGAAGGATGGCGTGTGTGGTAGTCGTCTATGCCGCCGTCGAAGCGTTTTGTTAGGTAAGTCTCTGCCTTGTATTCTTTTGGGTAGTTCTTTGAGGATAGTTGTGTAATAGGATATGGTTATCATTGTAGGATGCGTATTGGAGTCCTGCTTGGCTGTGTATAGATGTCTTTCATGGTTTGTGACGAGGTAGGTTTTCCTACTCAGTACCGTTAATTGATTGTGATTGTTATTATTGCATATCTATTGTTATCTGCTGATCATCGGTGTTTGGGCGTTGTGTGATGATGTTGGTGTGGATGTGTTGTGACAGCTGTGGTGCTGTGTGTGTTGTGATTGTAGTGGAGTCACTTGCGGGAGTGGCTTCACACCCTAGTTCGCCCTCCGTGGAACCCGCCACGGGAGGGGATGTGCACATTAAGGGACAGGGATTGTTAGTCGCTCGTTGACAAGCTGGACTAGGTGGGATGGGCTGCGGTCACCCACTGGCGGCGAGGATTACCTGTTGCGATGGGTAATCTGGCAGGGCTACACACTTCGGTGTGTAGTCGGTTACTGTGCGAGGTCGGGAGACTGGGTTAGAGGATGATCAGCTGGTTACATTGCTTACCTGTTTTACATTTGATTAGTCGGTACTGACCCCGTCTTGTTTTGTGGTATCTGCGGTGATCCATTCGGGGATGGTGAGCAGTTGGCTTAGCAGGTACTGTTGGTTGTGCCTGCTAGGATCGGAGGGATCGAGTCATCATGCTACCAGTCTAGAATAGTTGCGTCATGAGTTGTTGTAGTCTTTATCTTTGGTATACGGAGTTTGTATTGAGTCGTATTGTATATGGTACATTAATATTTAATAATTGTTCTTTTATTGTCTGATTTGATCTACTTCCTCGGGAAACCGAGATGGTGACACCGTCATACACTGGAATGGTCCTTGGTAAGGCGTTCTGGTGTGCGGGGGTGTTACACTTTTCTTGCCCGTTCTATCTTCCCCGCCTTTCCCCGTAACTTATAGTACCTAGACACGGATAGGTACCTTGACCTGGCTGCTATGCTGTCTATGACTTGGCTTACATCTGACCATCAGACATGGAAGATTTGCGGTTCCTTGTCTCTACCCTTGCCTTGCACCACTCTGCCTCGTCTCGTTCCCTTGCCCACTGTTAGGGGTAGGTTACCTCCACCACTACCCATGTAAGACCTCCCGCTTGCTCCACCTCCTACTATGTCCGCTTTTAAGAAGCGGAAGAGACCTGAGACCGGAGAGGGATCCACACCTTCTACGGGTGGCCAGACTTCCACGGCCATTCCTACCCTGATCCCTACTCCTACTCCTACTCCTGCACCAGACCAGACACAGCCGGTTTACCCGGCTAATTTTGTTCCTCCTCCACCTTTTGGGGCATCCCCGGTCCATAACTAAGGGCGCCGTGACAGTTTTTTGCTTGAGCTTCATAGCAGGCAGGCTCGTATGGAGAGGGACATAGCTCTTACTTTGTTCCCTCTATAGGAGTATCACATGATGCGACAACGTCCAGTTCCTGAGGGTTGGCCGCACCCGTCTTTCTACCGGTACCTATTTGAGCGGTACCCAGAGCCAGCCAGTGACGAGGAGAATGGCACAGCTTAGGAGGCAGCGAGGAGTGAGGCTTAGGAGGTGAGGAGGAGAGAGCAGGAGGTGGACCCAGACTTCACGGTGGAGGACGAGGCTGACGAGTAGCTACTGGTCTACTCACTTCCCTAGTTTTCAGGCTGGTTTGGGGAAGTTCGTGTTTTGTTTGTACATTCTTACTCTTTTATTTCTTTTTGTCTCCTTTTTATTTGTTGTTTTCATACATTTGTTGGTCGTATTTTCCCGTTCCCCTGTATATATTTCTGCTGGTGTATGCTGGAGGACAACGAGGGCATTGTCGGTTTTGGTTTGGGGAGGGTAATGCATCCTTTGAGTCTGCATTTGCATTTGTTTTTCATTCACGTTTCATTTTTCTGCTTGCATTGTTTTCATTTATTTCAAAAATCATAAAAATCCAAAAAATTAGAAATTTTCAAAAAATTAATAAAATATTCATGTTTCATTTTGCATATAAGTTGAGCCGGATATTGCACTATAACTTGTCATTTTACTTGAGCCGTGCACTTTATTGACAGTTATTAGCTGAGTCTTACGCATATCTACGAGTTTTTGTTCAAATTAAGCTGACCGTGTAGACTTGACCTGATAAATTGGCAACCTACTCTATAATTTCTGAGATTTAGAGCCATATAACAGGTGACATTCATGACCGGTTTACATAGGAATTGAGTGTAGTACTCCTTGCATAACATGTTTATCATTTTTGCACATTCATGGCATTCGATTTCTTGTCAATTGCATACATTCGAGTTTGTGGTCGGTGTCACATGCACGGAGGTGCTTGCAAATTTCCCTTTCCTATATTTTCACCCATTTAGCTCCACTTAAGCCAAA
Organism: Silene latifolia; assembly: GCF_048544455.1. NCBI lineage: Eukaryota > Viridiplantae > Streptophyta > Magnoliopsida > Caryophyllales > Caryophyllaceae > Silene > Silene latifolia. Next base: position 145,453,085 of record NC_133538.1, read on the forward strand.
TTTAGGCTTTTTGACCCATTAGCTACACCCAAAACTAAGCCTGCCCAGTCAAGCTAGTTTAGTGTGTCAATTGTGGTTTGTTGATCCATGTTGTGAGTTTGGCCCGTTTTTATTGTTGGAGTTGGTGGAAATGAGGAGGGAGAAAGGATGAAAAATGAAAAAAAAAAAAAAAGACATGAAAAGAAAAAAAGAGACGTGAAAGAAAAAAAAAAGAGGAAAAAAATGAAAAAAAAGAAGTTGAATTCACGTGAAAAAGAAAGAAGAAAAAATTGAAAAAGTTGGTTGGAATTGAAAATGAGACTGTTTTAAAAAAGTGAATTTTGTGACCGTCTCACTCCTCTGTTCTTATTCATATATTTTTGAGGGGATAGTGTATTTGGTTAGTGAGATATGTGCCATGAAGGGCACTTGTGCTTTATTTTCAGTCAGTTGAGATTCGGATGGTTTTATATGGTCTTGTTTAGGAGCTAGCTTGACGCTTTACCTTCACATTCCCATAATTTGTTTTGCCTTCTTACCTGAACCTCACTTTCCCATATTATTTGTAAGCCCTCGGCTGTGACGGACATTGTTGGTTGGAGTGTATGCATAGTACTTGAATCGTCTATCATTTTTGTTGCATACATGTTATGTAGGTCGCAGTTTAGGTGAGTGACTGTTTCTCTTTCTCTCTTATACATATATAATTCACCCTTTGCTTCATGAGAGAAGAGTGACCACGTGAGAGTCCGATTTTGTTGGTTTTGTAAGGTCGATAGGTCATCTTTATTTATGGACATCTTATAACTCGTTTGCGTATTGACCGTTATAGCTATGACTATTGATTTCTGTTGCATTAAATTGGTTCAATTAGACAAGTTATAGCTAGCTCTGAGCTTTCATTTCCGTTCCATTAGTTTGCATTTAGTTTACTCGAGGACGAGTAATGGTTCGGTTTGGGGAGATTTAATAAGTGCATTTTATATAGCCTTTTTAGTCTTATTTTGCACGTATTTCTATGCATTTTTATACCGTTATGTATTGTAAAATGCCCCGAATTGGCTACTTTGGTTTGTTTTGTCTGAATTGCAGAAATGAACCTGAAAGTGGTGAAACCGTACTCTTTTCGTCCTATTTAGCATGCATATTGAGGAGACGGGAATGTTAGAGCGAGAATTATGCCTTGAAGTGCGTGAAGAGTGATCAACGAAGCAGTCAAAGTCAACTTGGAGGCTGATATGAAGAAAAGTACTCGATCGAGAGGTCTTGATATTTGATCGAGTGGTTTGGAGGACACGAGAGGGCGATCGAGTACTTTTAGTTACTGGATCGAAATGCTGATTTTTGGATGTCCTCGATCGAGAGGTATTTTGGCTCGATCGAGAGGATTAGCTGATGAAGACCTCGATCGAGTGGTTTTATATCACTCGATCGAGAGGTTTTTGGTATTATCCGGTCTTAGTGACCCGTGATTAGTTTTATTTCGTAAACCTTTTATTTTCCTATTTAAGCTTTCGCTAATTAGGTCATTAGTACGCTTTTATCATCTTAGAACTCTCTAATCTTTCCTTCATACTCTTCACTGTAAACTTATTCTCCTCTCCTAATCTTTGCTTGGGTATTGGATTGATCTATACGCCGGAATTCTCTTGATTGTAATCACTCTTCTTCCTTAATCTTAATCTATTTATTTGTTTGCTCTAATCCTTGTTCTCTCTTCGTATTAATTCTACCCTAATTTAGTTTACGTATAATTATTGTTGTTTTACCATGCCTTTCATTAGTATATTCATTATTGTTATTGTTGACGCCATTAATAATATGAGTAGCTAATTTCTCTTAAATCGGGATTAGGGAATCTATGGTAGGATTGTGACGATGTAGCGAATAGACTAGATGATTTATTTGTGAGAACCTGTACCCATAGCAATTTAACTGTAATACCGACTTAGTTGAGTGCACGCTTCTAAGTTATCTTTAACCTGGTTAAATTAACTCCTGGATCGGAAGATTGGATTAAATAGACCTGCTATGAACAGTAGACTACCCTAATGAGGACGGAAGTTAAGTTAGTGGAAATATAGGATAGAAAGTGGACCGGAAGGACCTTTCTCTTATCTATCTCACAGTAAATTGTCTAGGCTATCTGCAGCTGAGTTGATAGACGACCGTGGTGAACCGAAATCCTAGCATGCTTTCTCTATTTGATCATCTTTATTATATTTTCTATCTTTATTGCTCTTGTTTAATCTTTCTTTCCCTTAATCCTTTATTATTTTAGAAAACAAAAATCAAACCCCCCCACATTGTGACCTATATAGACGGACCTTTAACAAATATCTTGCCTCCCTGAGGAGATCGACCCTGCTTATCACTAGCTTCTTTGTTAGTTTTAATTAGGTTTATTTTTGGTACGAAAACGACAGTATCAATACTCATATCCAATAAACGTCAAAAGAGAACACCAATTTATAACATCCTAAAGGGGTTTTCTTTCAAGCTCACATCATACACTTTACTCCATGTTTACTTCTAAAGTAACAAAGCTTAACCTACCAAACCTTTCAAATCCCAAACATAAAAAACAAAGCCAAGTTCTATAACCTTAGTAATATACACAACCCACAACTTACACAAGGATTACACTAATCCACCACACTCACTTTATGTCAAGCACCTAAGCATAAGAAACATCAAGTTATGTCTCACCCCACTACCTAAGCTTTTCCAACAACACAAACTCTCAAAGCAAGGGTTAGGAGTCAACCACAAACAAACTCCATAAAGCCAAATTTTCCAACCAAGGTTAACATTCCATATGACAAAGATAAAGGTGTCCATGAGGGATCTTATAAGAATAAAAGGTACAAAGGCAACTTCCAAGATATGAGAGAAGAGTCGCAGAAGGTAAAGGAGCACAAGGATAAAAGTATAAGACAAGGTACTTTAAGAGAAGAAGGAATCTTCGGGACGGTAGAAACATTCTTCAAGAGAAAGAGGTCCATATACAAGGCGTTATGGAAGGAGAAACAAGAAACGAAGGATAGGTCAGGAGGGTACCAAACTAGCTTCCAAGGTAAAATAAAAGAGAGTTTAGAAGAGAAATAGCATCAAGGAGTAAAAGAACAAGGCAAGGTACACAAGAACGAGGAATATCTTCGAGGAAGTAGAAGCATTGTTCAAAAGGCTGAATAAATCTTCAGTTTCCGGCAATAAGCACCAAATCTTGATCGCCACATTGGTAAGCTCACGGTCATTGATCCAAGAGCACAAAAATCATTAATTGACAATCAACAAACATGTTAGAACCTACCACAAGGCATACACAAAGAGACTACCAACTTAGGTCCTTATTTCTACACATCTCTCATTTATGATTTAAGGTCAAGTTCAAGTTTAAGTTTGGGGTACACGTGCGTGCGTCGGGAGCAACATAGGATCTGATACCAACTGTGAACTCCCGCAAAAACACTAAGAAAATGCGGAATTTTAGGAAAATTTTGAAACTTTTAAAGTTTAAAGCGCGGGTTCATTAAAACCTAAAACATAAATAAAGTATGCGGAAATAAAGTTAAGTTTATACAAACGTGATAGTCAAAATGGGGAAAATATATCCCTCGAACGACAATACGATAAAAGGTGAGTTTAAGTAATCCTAATAAACCGACTACTAGTCCAAGGTGCTCGCTAGCTCACACGTCTAAACCCCACAAATGCATCTACACAAACCTGTCATTCATGTAAATATGAAAGCCACGGTCAGTGGGGAGTAACTCAAGGTTCTACCAGCGACAAATTGTTTAAATGAACATAACAAAGAACTCAATTAAATAAAACATGTAAGATACTTACAAAAGACATGAACATCAAGTTTACATTTAAACATGGCAATTAAATGAGATGGAACAAGATAGATCAATATTAGCATAATCAAGACTCAACTATTCATGTGAGATAATGAAATAATATGAAAGACATGAATACGGTCATTTAGACGAAAGCACGCATTTCGAGGAAATATAATATAGATATGAGATTAGGCAACGAATCATATAAAGTAGATAAGCAAGGGATCAACCAATACAAAACACGTGAATGGAAACCATAGCCATTACTTTGAAAACCTCGTAACAAACACTGCACGGGACGTGGCTACTAATGTCACATTCATACTTATGGCTTGCATCTCACCATAAGAACGGATGGGAACATCAATCCCAACGATCATATCACAACTAGAAGGCTTGCATCTCATCTCTAGTATCTAATAGAACCAAGACTCTCACATCCAAACAATATAAGGCATAACTCTTGCCATGAATGATATATACCAATAACTATAACCCAATAAGACCTTTACTACTCATTAAATAAAATTACCCTGGTAGGACGAGAATGATAATCACAAAGACTCAGTCCTATAATCTGGCCAGACTCTCGGGATAGTACAGTTCCTGATTCGACATGCGGCAGGACAGTCCGCATGCAAGACTCGTACAACAGATCGGAAGTCGAGAACCCAAAATCGGCAGGACAATCCAAAAGAGGCGGAAGATATGAGCTAAACCCATACTTGGCAGATCGATGCAAGTAGGGCGTAAAGATAAGTCAAGCAATAAGGTATAACATAAAGGCATTATCACAAGAATACGACTCATTTCAATTAATCATGTGGAATAAATCACTCGTATTTGAAATACGATAAATAAATGAGAATAAATGAATTAAAGGTCATATTATAGATAAATGAAGACATTTCATATAATTATGACATGAATAAACAATAAGTTCCATATTTCTAATTCATGTAAAATATATATATAAATAAACGACGAATAATGAATTTAAGATACATAAATCATGTGACGGAAATTCAAATTAATTAAACCCGAACAAAAATATTTCACGGATAAAAATTAACCCAATCGGGGCTACGACCTAGCCATGACCAGCCCAACCCGGCCACGGCCTGGCCGCACCCCATCTCAGCCAGCCACGGCCTGTGCCAAGACTGGCAGCCCTCCACAAAACAATTCAGCAGGACGACAGTAGGCATTGCACAGCAATACGAAGATCTGCAGCAACATAACATTAAAAAAAACGCAGCATCCCCCTTCTTTGCCCAACCGTCTTAGGACGTTTTCCTAGGCCAAATTAGGACGGATTTCACCCGTACAAAAGACTAAATCCCAACATGTACATGTACTTGAGACAATAGCAAGAAAATTGGTTCGATTTAGCACAAATAAACCCGTAAAAAAAGCCCGCAAAAACTTCCCCGCAAATCCATTTTCACAGTTTTAAGTTCATTTGTGACCGTCTTAAGACGAAATTTTAAGCATGAAAAGGGTGAAATTTCTCACATACAACAAACCCATTACATATTTGGATATACAAAGGAGACAAAAATCAACTATTCGGTTCAAATCATCCGTGGAATTGACCCAAAAACAGTCCACAAAAACCATCCATCATCAACTTATTTATACTTGGTTTTTCTAACAATTCATGAGGCCGTCTTAAGACAAGTTTTTAAGCAAGTTAAAAGGCGTAACTCATCCAAACAAAAGACTATATTCATTCATGTATATGTACACAAGACATGAGCAATCAAATTGACTCGAACCAACATCCATTTCAATCCACAAATCGCGTCCAAAAATGACACAACACAGCCCCTGTTTTCACGGTTTTATGTCCAGTTTTGCGTCCGTCTTAAGACGACATTTTAAGCATGAAAATTATAGTATTCATCCAAACAAATTACCCAACATAATTACTCATTTCACCAAGAATCCAAGGGTACCAACTTTTCTCAAAATGGATAAGTAAAACTCGAAACTGTCTCAAAAATCGCACCACCAACACCACATTCATGGCCCAAAATAGAGTACGAAACCTCCCATATTACTCCCCTTCAACGCATAAAAGTAGTCCAAAGAAGAGCCAAACTAAGACGACATTTGATACAAGATTAAGACGGAAATTCTCATGTATAAAGCAAGCTCAAAAACAGTCCCGAAGGCCACAAGAATCGTTCCAAAACTGTCTAAATTAAGAGCGCATAAAAAAGCCCATTTCAAACGTCAATTTGAGACGGAATTTGCCATACAAATGAGAAAAATGTAAAGAACCAAACTTTATCAAACAAGGTCATGTAAAACGACACATAAGACGGAAATTTCGATACTTTTGTCGAGTAACCTATCACCGTACTCGAAAGCTCGTAAATCTTCAAATAAATGGCTCACAAAGCACGAGCCTTCCTTTGGGTCTTCAAATTCTTCACCTAGAAAGTTGAATGACGGAAAGTGGAAGAGGATGGCGCAAAAATCAAAGGAAACGGTTGAGAAACGGGGACGAAATCTCCGTTTGAAGGTCGAGTATTAATGGTATTTTTCAAGTCTTGTGTTTACTGAATTTGTTGAAAAAAAAATGGAAAGGGAAGGAGGTAGGGAAGTGGACGTGAGTGTGTGAGTGATAAAGGGAAGGAAATTATTATTTTAGTGAGGTGTAAAAAGTAGGTGGGTGTGTTGTCGATTTTTGGTTGGTCCGGATTAAACTAGTCTCACAAGAGAAATATGACGGTCTTTTGCTAGACAGAACTACTTCTTAAATCTACTATAACTTAAGACGGAATTTATTATTATCACTATTATTACTGTCCGACTGAAAATATATATTTTTATATAAACAAGCGTATAAAAATGTAGCTTTTATAAAAATTATGTTTAAAAATGAAATTAATGAAATTAAATAGTTTAAAATATAAATAAAACAATAGAATGGTAAATTAAATTAAAAATGTCAAAATAGGAAATTCGCGTGTGTTACAACTAATAGTAATCGGACCTCACGTCGATCTTAGAGAAATCTCCAGCTACACTCAGCTGATCAAATAAATCATCAATTCGAGGCAAAAGGTACCTATTCTTAATCGTCACATTATTCAACTCCATGTAATCTCACTACTACAAATACAGGCTATAACAACGGTCAAAAACCGTTGTTATATAAAAAAGCGGACGTTGTTAAAGCGTCCGTTGTAAAAGGTTTTAACAACGGTTGGTTTTCTTAAGGAAACCGTTGTTAAAAATATTAACAACGGTTTTAAGTATAAAAATCCGTTGTGGAAAGTGTGACTCAATTTTGTGGGGAAAGTTATAACAACGGGTTTTAATATACAAAACCGTTGTTATAACTAAAGACAACGGGTTGTTTGTAAATAACCGTTGTTGTTTGTTCTTAAAAAATAAAATAAAAATTAAATTAAATATTACTAGATGCATGCATAATTACGGCCCGTTATAATTCCGATGCATGCATTATTACTGACATCACTGTGCATATGAACGGACAATATGGAATGAGAAGGGTTAGTAATAAGATTTGAAGCAGTATTGAGAGATATGATGATGATTATGCATGGCACAACTTCCTAACATATATATTAATTAAAAAACAACTCAACCCACACATTACTTAGTATAAATACATTGCATTATCTCAACTAACATTTCCATTATCTCAATATATACATCTCCAAACCCTAACTGCTAAAACAAACTCCAAATAAATAACCCTACTTAATCTTTCAAAACAAACTCCAAACTCCAACAAAATGAATGATTTCATCCTTAAGACTCTTACTATGATCGAGAACAACAACAGTTTCATCCGCCGGTTGCTCCATATTGAGAAAAGTTTTAAGAGCTACTTTGCTGATGCTCGATCCGTACTGAAGGATGCCAAAGAAGATGGCTTGACGGAGCAGCAGCAGTTGCAGCTATATGACGATATAGCAACTGCTGAACGGAACCTCCAAATAGCCAAGGAGGAGAGGAACGATATGATAGAGGAGAATAAGATCCTCTATGAAAATATAAGAATTGCATTTTCATTAATGTAATTTTTTTTTTAATTTATGTATTTATAAATATATATATATATATATATATATATATATATATATATATATATATATATATATATATATATATGTATATATATATATATATATATTAATTATGTTTATCTTGCTTCTTCATTGTTTTACTAACTAATTATGCGAACAATACTTAAACAAATAACATAATGGTCGATAAAAACACATAAATGCAAAAGAAATAATTAGAAAAAGAAAATAATGACGATGAAACTAACAGTGACGGCGAGATTTACCTGATAAATACAGAACGTAAGAGACGATGAAATCAACAGTGACGGCGAGAAGATAAAGCGACGATGAGAAAGAGAGAAAGAGACGATGAGAAAGTGTGTGTTTTGTGTTTGTGTTTGTCTGTGTTTGTGTTTGTGTATTAAGGGTTGTGTTTTGTGGCTGCAGCAGACTTGTGTTTGTGTGGTTTATAGTATGGAAGGTATTGACAACGGTTATTAAACAACAACCGTTGTCAAATATGTTTTAACAACGGTTGTAAAAAACACCCGTTGTCAAATATGTTTTAACAACGGGTTACAAAAGTAACCGTTGTGATTACTTTTCACTAACTTTGCGCCAATTTTGCGCCAAGTTATTAACAACGGTTGTGCATGTGTGACCCGTTGTTAAAACTAATAACAACGGTTTTTATAACCATACCCGTTGTAATTAAGTTTAGTAAAATTCGCGCCAGACATTCTACAACGTCTATTGTGATTTTCGTGAATAATCGTTGTTAAAGGGGCGTTGTAGTTGCCTGGATTTGTAGTAGTGTCTATACACTATCTCATGCTCCCATCCTTCTTCTTAACAAGTAGAACTGGTGCGCCCCAAGGTGATACACTTGGCCTCACATGACCCTTATCTAGCATCTTCTCCAACTTCTTCTTCAACTCCTCCAACTCCTTAGGTCCTATTTGTTAGGTTCATATACCTATTATTAGACTTTTCTAATGGTGAAAAAATTAACATTTTAAAATGAGTTCTTTAGATCTAGTGCATGCATAACTAAATTAGATATATAATAAGAAAACGTTGGTTCTTACATTGTTGTTTTCGGATTTTTTGGGCACAAGGAAGGTCTACTACCTTCACTTGTTCTTAAGCTTAAATGTCAATGGAAGATCCTCCAATCTTGGTCTCAAATGTAGAAACCCTCCTCAAGAGATGCACCCAAGATTAGCCCTTATCACTACTAAATAATATTTACTAGATATTCATTTAGTAGTCTACCTTAAAAATGACTACTAATACTCATATATTACACTAATAATATTAGTAGTATTTTTGAACAATTTAGATTAAAACTTCTCAAGTTTTAGAGAAAGGAAAAATAAGTATGAGAGAAGAATTTTGCATGTGAATCAATGTCAAATTAAGGGAATAATTTCTATTAAAATGAAGGGGGAAAACCGGTGGGGGCACCCTTTTTGGGGAACCTATGAATGCCCATATATTCTCACAATTGTTCTTAACAATGTGATAGGTATGCATGCCTATTAGACTAGGTAATAATGTTGCTTATTTAGTCTCAATAAACAAACAACCTACTAACCCCTAATTCCTTCAATTTTTTGGCACCCATAATGTAAAGGGTGCTATATTTTATTTTTGTCATGTGTACTAATGTCACACATTATGTATAATACAACATGTACAAAATTTACTAATTAATTTTAATGCATATTTACAATTAAATATCATTATGTATATTAATTAATTATACATGACAATTAGTCTAGTAATTCATAATTACATATTATGAAATGGACCATGGAAAAATAATTCATTCTAATCATAATTTGTTTCATTAAACAAATTTTAGTAATAAAACATTTTAATTAGTAAAATGAATCTTATTTAATCAAATTACAATAAGATACATATTTTCTCTCATAAATATAAATTGTTCTTATTTAAGAAATTAATTAACTTGTATCAATATACAACTAATTAACTCAACTGATTAGGGCAATATCCTATAGGTGTGACCTTAACAGATCAACAGACCACCACCGTCCTACGAAGTAACGTCAAACTCTAGCAAGCCGCCAATCGTTACCGATTAATGTTGGTCAGTTGACTATAATTGAATCATCCCTTGTGTATTCTTATTTGAGATTTACAAATGATATTCAAATCATGTGATCGCACTATTGTTGAGGACACTCACTCCAACAATCTCCCACTTGTCCGAAACAAGTGTGCGTCACCAATTCTCTTATCCTATTACAATCTCCCACTCTATGCAAGGTGTCTTGCAGGTCGTACTTGCATTCAATCATATCATGAGTGGTTTCCTCGATATGAAGAGTAACTGTCTGACCGGAATTATCTACCGTAGATACCTTCAGAGCGTGGCCACGCATTTTCAGTTCACTACTCCTCGACTGGCCATGAGATTTTTAACAACCCTAACAAGGGGGTGGACAATTCCTATTGCACTATTCCCTTCATTTAGCCACAGATCATCATGACCCAAAATACACTCATTTGACTTCAGTTACGAAAGTCGTAGAGTATAAATCAAAGCCAATCAGAAACTTGTGCCAACTTGGGCGAATAGTCTCTGGTCAAAAGAATCGACTCATAAGAATACTATAGTAGCTCTTGCCACAACCAGGCTTTATGAATTTCCAAAACTCTATAAGCGGTCACTGCCCGACAGAGTGTCTCATACAGTCTGTTTATGTGATCGACTAGTCATCCCATATCACCCTATGGTACTTGAACTTGCCATCAATCGCATCACACTCTAGTCACTTCGAGACGTCACCTCCTATAAGTAACCAGGGACGCATACTATGTCAATCCAGTTCACTTCAATGGGGTTCAATATTGTCTCAACAACCCATTTTGATATAACAAAGTAATAGATAAGTTTAAAGAAACTCAAACGATAAATGTGATTATCATATATGAATAGTCAATACCTTATTGCTACTTCATATCTTATTGTAATACTCGCGAATTTCTCATTTTGACATTTAAAATTTATTTAACCGTTTAATTACTTTATTTTATACTTTTGAATTATTTAATTTAATTAATTTATTTTAAACATGATTTTTATAAAAGTAATATTTTAAAGCTTAATTTATATAAAAATATGTATTTTAGTCGGACAGTAATAATAGTGAAAATAATAGTAACAATAATAAAATTCCGTCTTAAGTTATAATAGATTTAAAACGTGTTTCCGTCTAGCAAAAGACCGTCACATTACTCTTGTGAGACTAGTTTAATTCGGACCAACAAGTCGACAACACACCACCTACCCTCATTATTTTATTCTCCCCACTCACAGCCTATCACTACTCTCCCTTTTGGAAAAAAAAATAAAATAAACAATAAAAATCCCCTTTTTGCTTCCCTATTGAACGACCAAAATAGCTTCACCATATGAACACCATTGTTCAAGCTTAAAAATTTAGATTTCTTTTTCGTTTCTCGACCAATATCCGTAATTCTTGCGCCAAATTCTTCCCCTTTTCTTCCTTCATCATTCTAGGTAAAAACGTTGCGTTCTTGTAGGATTTCGTGTTGACCCATCTTATAAATGTCACGGTTTTAGCTGAAAAACTGAGTCCTTTTCGTGTGCTAGGTGAAGAACTTGAAGACACGGACGGAGATTCTTATATTATGGACGACAAACTTGAGGATTGAAGAGCATTCAAGGTAACGGTGATGGGATTACTCGACATTATGTTGAAATTTATATGTGTTAATGTGTGGTGTTACTCTTTAATGATACAAAGTTCCCTTCTTGCTGAGTTTATGTGGTGTTTGTTTGAGACGGTTTTATACAAGTTTTACTTATCTATTTTGAGAAAAGTTGGTACCTTTGGATTCATGGTGGAATGGATAAATGAATTGGATAATTTATTCGGATGGATATTACATGTTTCACGCTTAAAATTTTGTCTTAAGACGGTCTCACAATAGCTTGAAACCGTGTGTTTGAGTCATGTTTAGGTGATGTTTTGAGTCGTGTTTTCTTGTTGAATTGGACCAAATTGTTGGCCTCCGTCTCATGTGTATATACATATATGAATTGGGTAATTGGTATGGATAAATTCCGTCTTATTTCATGCTTAAAAATTTGTCTTAAGACGTTCTCACATAGGTTGATATGCTGCGTTCTTATGCTACTGTTTTGCCCAACATCCCCACGTATGTGAAGGGGCATGTTCCACATAGTGCTGTATCATTTAACTTTGTGAATTCATGTTTTCCTTTTTATAAATCACATGGAAATTGTCAAAGGGGTTGGTTGGCTATATATGCCATGTACAACCTATACAATGGAATAGTAAGTAGTGTATGGCTATCAAGACGTATGGCCGACATAATTTGTGGGAATTTTATATTTTATTAATTAATATGCACTTTAGTTCATTCATTCGCATTTATTTATCGTATTTCAAATACGAGTTATTTGTTCTACTGGTTTAATTAAATTGGGTCGTGTCCATATAAATTTGCCATTTTGCTATACCTTTTGCTTGACTTACATTTACGCCATACCTAAGCTGTTCTGGCAAGTATGAGTTTGGCCTACTTGTGCTGTTCTGGCAAGTACGGTTTTTGGCCACTTGTGCTGTTCTGGCAAGTGCGTCTTATCTTAGTCTTTCCGCCACTTTCGTGCTGTTCTGGCGATTGGGGTACTCGGTCTCCATTAGTAGTCGAGTCTTGGGTGCGTGCTGTGCTGGCGCACGTCGAATCGGGATATACACCCGAGAATCTGCAGTTTTAGACTAGGACCGTATTATTATCGTAGTCCTACCCGTGGAAATTATAGTCTAAGAGTGGTAAATATCTTGCATTATGGATGACTGCATATGTCATTTTTTCTTGGAATGCGTGTCCATGTTTATTTAACGGTCACTCGCCTTCCTTTATTCAAATGTCTCACATAATTGGATGAATTTATGTTATGCTAATATTAGTCAATTTAATCATTTTTATTCAATTGGCAAGTTTTATTCCATGGCATTTATTCATTTACATTGCTTACAATCATTTTCTATGCCTTGCTTAATTGAGTTCTTTGTTACGTTTATTTTAACATAATGTGGCTGGGAGAACCATGAGTTACTCCCCACTGACTGTGGCGTTCATGTTTCATGAATGACAGGTTCGTGATGATGCATCTGTGGGGTTTAGACGTGTGAGCTAGCGAGCACCTTGGACTAGTAGTCGGTTTATTAGGATTGCTTAGACTCACCTTTTATCATTTTGTCATTTCGAGGGATATATTTTCCCTCACCTTTGACTATCACGTTTGTATAATCTTAACTTTATTTCCGCATAAATTATTTATGTTTTAGGTTTTAACAAACCCGCGCTTTAAACTTTAAAAGTTTCAAAAATTTCCTAAAATTCCACATTTTCTTATTATATTTTCTTAGCTTTATTGCGAGGGTTCACAGTTGGTATCAGAGCCTTTGTTGCTCCCGACGCACACACGTGTACCCTAAACTTAAACTTGGAACTTGACCTTGAATAATGAATGAGAGATGGGTAGAACTAAGGACCTAAGTTGGTAGCCTCCTTGTGTATGCTTTGTGGTAGGGTCTAACATGTTTGTTGATTGTCAATTATTTTTGTACCCTTGAATCAATAACCGTGAGCTTACGTACGTGATGATCAAGACTTGGTGCCTATTGCCGAGAATCGAAGATTTGTTCAACCATTGAAGAATGCTTCAACTTCCTCGAAGATATTTCTCAATCTTTGTACCTTGCCTTATTTTTTACCTCTTGATGCCTATCCTTTTTCTAAACTCCCTTTTGTTGTACTTCGCAAGCTACTCATGTACCCTCCCAACTTGTCCTTTGTTCCTTGCTTATCCTCCCTTGACGCCTTGTAGATGGTCCTCTTTCTTTTTTGGAATGTTAACCTTGTTTGAAAATTTTGACTTTTTATGAGATTGTTGGTGGATGACCCATAACCCTGGTTTTGAGAGGTTGTGCTGTTAGAAGGGCTTAGGTAGTGTGGTGAGACATACTTTGGTGATTCTTATACCTAGTTCCTTGATATAAAGTGAGTATAGTTGATTGGTGGAATTCTATGTAAAGCGTGAGTTGCATATATTACTAAGGTTATGGAACTTGACTTTGTTAATCGTATTTGGGATTTAAAAGCTTAGTAGGTTGAGCGTTGTTACTTTAGGAGTAAACATGGAGTAAAGTTTATGATGTGAGCTTGGAAAAAATACTTTGAGATGTGTTAACCATAAATAGATCGGTGATTTGATTATATTGATGTTGTTTGGCTCTAGAGAGTTTTGAGTTGAGAGAGGCTTAATTTTGAGAAGTCTTTGATAATCCTATGCTTTTAAAACTTTGGGGTTGTGCCGAGTACTTGAGATAAAGAGATGACACTATTATACTTGAGTGGTAGATTTACTTTTGAGAATCCGTAATAAGTAAAAGCATGGAAGGACTCGAGATTTTATTGATTTGTATTTGGTTGATTATGCATCTTCCTCTAAAGAGTGTGTAGTAGAGTGAACTTTCATTAAAGGAGTTTCAGGTTGACTTGTTACTACTTTATTCTAAATGATAACCTTATCAATATTTGAGGAACTTGTTCCGGGAATTTAGGACTTTGAATTGAGATCGATGATTGAGGATTTTACTATGTTGTGTTTTGACGCTAGTTGGATATGAGTAGACATTGTTAGTACTTTTGATCTTATTTTTGTGGAAGTCGTTTATAGATGCTTATGATTGGGAGTTGTCTAATCACAAGTGTAGTGAATTACTTTGCTTCATGGAGTAGCTTAGATGTAAAGTGGCATAAGTTACCTCGAGGAATCCTTAGATGTAATGTAGTGGTGAGATTTAATTTATTAGGAAGTTTTACGGACCGTTTAGGATAATGTTGTTATTTAAGATTTGAGTAGCTGGCGTTTTCTTGTTGTCTAACTTCCCTTCTTATTTGATCACAAGCGTTACTGATTATCCCTCTCTTCCTCACTTCGTCGTGCTCTTCCTTTAAGTTTGATGCTGGAAACTTATAAAGACTTTATCTTTGACATCCTTGTTGACCTGACTTCGACCCTTACCTCTAGGAAGTTCGTCATAATCCTTTTGTTGGTTAAGTTTGGACTCTTTTAGCGTACTTTGTATTTATGATGTCTAAGTTACTTTTCATTTCGTACAATTTCTAAATTTTCAAGCTACCATTTTGGTTCGTTGTTAAAAACTGATGTTACATTTACAAAACGTTACCTATTTTAAAGGTTTGAAAATGAAAATTCGATTTAGTTCCCCTTTTGTTCTTTGAATATAGACTTCTTTATAATGATCTTTGATTGCTAAACCCGAGATTATTTTAATTTTGCTCAATTTCTAACTAACTTTCGACCCATTTATGATTTCTTTGTCAAAATTTAATGTTATATTTTCGAGAACTTGACTTCTTTTAGAGTTTAAAAATGAATCTTTTAATTTTCATTTGGCTTTTGCAAAAAAATAAATTTGAGTGGATCACCTTTTTCTCTTGGTATTAACGTTAATGGGATGTCAGGACTCGTTATTAAAGGTGTCTAATAACTTGTTCTATGCTTATCGACGAATGATTTTTGTTTTAAACTTGTCTTTGACTTGGAAAGTTAGCGTTTTTGTGTTCACGACAAGAGCAATTTCGTTCCATGAAAGAGACTTATAGTTTTGAAAACTTTTCATAAATATTTTTAAAAGTATTTTGATTTTGGATTTCTGCAAATAATTGATTTTTGACCTTGTCTTCGATTTGGAGTGTGATGTTCTTGAATGCGCAACGAGAACACTTCCATTCCTTTGACGAGAATCCGGTACTGTTGGAAAATGCTGCTTGAAAATTTTGAAGGAATTTTAATTCTCACAATGAATGACCTTTTAATGTTTTAGTTATCGAATTCAAAAGTCCGACTTTATCTTTATAACCTTTCATTTTCTAATTTCAAGTTTCGAGGACGAAACTTTTTAAAAGGTGGGGTGATTGTAACACCCGCAAATTTCTCATTTTGACATTTAAAATTTATTTAACCGTTTAATTACTTTATTTTATATTTTTGAATTATTTAATTTAATTAATTTATTTTAAACATGATTTTTATAAAAGTAATATTTTAAAGCTTAATTTATATAAAAATATGTATTTTAGTCGGACAGTAATAATAGTGAAAATAATAATAACAACAATAAAATTCCGTCTTAAGTTATAGTAGATTTAAGACGTGTTTCCATCTATCAAAAGACCGTCACATTACTCTTGTGAGACTAGTTTAATTCGGACCAACAAGTCTGATGCGTGTCTTTTATATGATGTTTTACATCCCATTTTACACGCATTTCAGAGCTCATTCATGTAGTTTATTCTACATTTCTCCCTATTTCCGTCTACTTTCGTGTTTTTGTACTTTATTGCAGAAAGTGAAGAATCCAGCGGAAATCAAGCTAAATCCATCCCCGAGTATGCTGCATTGCATTTTGACGTGAAGTATCCACTTAAGGAACGAGCTTGGCGCGCATTTCAAGGCCCAAAAGACAAATCCACGAGATTATAAAAGTCATGTAGCACTCAGCGATCGATCGACCGCTACCATCGGTCGATCGACCAACATGCGGGTTCGAAGCTATCAGACATCGAAGATCGGTCGATCGACCACTACCATCAGTCGATCGACCAATCTGTTATCCCAGACGAGAATTAAAAGACCGAGGAAGCGCAAGCCCATTATGTTTAGGTTTTGATAATAAGTTGTTACGTATGTTGGCTATATAACGTAACCTAGAACATCAGAATAAGTATTCAGTTTTGATTCCGGATCTTCCCTAAGTTTTTACACAGTAATATTTAGTTTTATAATTAGGGTTTGGAATATTGATTAGCATTGGAATTTTCGTTCCTATTCTCAATCGTTCCTCTGCAATCTCGGTATTCTTCTGCCTTATTTCGACTTATCCTTATTTCATTGTTAGTATAGAATTGCTAGTTAGTATCCAAAGCCAATTATCGTTTATCGCTATTTGTTATTTGAATACTTCAAGCATAAATTCATTAGTTCATATTATTATTGTTGTTTTTATCAGTACCATGAGTAGCTAGATTAATTGTGCTAGGATGTAGGCGAATTATAGCGTAGGCGGCGTAGTATTGTTTTGATCGAATTCGCGTGTCGATCGATCGACCGCCATACCTGGTCGATCGACTGACCACGTGAGGTTACCTTTCGTTTTAATTGATTTTAATGTTGTGTTTAACGAATCGAATGCATGCGACCAGTTAGATGCTTGTTTTATAACTGACCCATTAGATCGAAAGATAGGGACAGTTGTTAGACCACCAATTAAAATGACTAAACTGTGCTGAGATTGAAAGATAGGTATAGTTTAGACCGTTAGTCACTTTTCAGGACGAGAGTCAGTATTAGTGATATTAGGGACTTATAGCGAGATCGAAAGATGCTATCTGTTAAGAGTGGACCGAGAGGACCTCTTGTTTTTCTGCCTCACATGTGTTTGATTCAGACCGACTTAGTATGCTGCCACCGAAGCTATAATGAACCGACCATCCTAGTACCCCCCCCCCCTCTTTATCTGTTTAATCCGTCTTTTTAGTTTATTGTCTTTATTTACTCTTAGCTATAGACCAATTCAACTCAACCCCTACACTCGTTACCTTAGACTAGAATTAGACATCAAGAAATTACGTCCGCCTCCTTGTGGTTCGACCCTGTTACCACTAGCCTAGGTTAGTCTTAATAGGAAATTATAAATCTTATTTTTGGTACTCACAACGACGGGTATCAAAGTCGACAACACACCACCTACCCTCATTATTTTATTCTCCCCACTCACAACCTATCACTACTCTCCCTTTTGGAAAAAGAAAAACAAACAAACAAAAATCCCCTTTTTTCTTCTTCGCCATATGAACACCATTGTTCAAGCTTAAAAATTTAGATTTCTCTTTCGTTTCTTGACCAATTTCCGTAATTCTTGTGCCAAATTCTTCCCCTTTTCTTCCTCCATCATTCTAGGTAAAAAAAGTTGCGTTCTTGTAGGATTTTCGTGTTCACCCATCTTATAAATGTCACGGTTTTAGCTGAAAAACTGAGTCCTTTTCGTGTGCTAGGTGAAGAACTTGAAGACCCGGACGGAGATTCTTACATTGTGGACGACGCACTCGAGGATTGAAGAGCATTCAAGGTAACGGTAATGAAATTACTCGACATTATGTTGAAATTTATATGTGTTTATGTGTGGTGTTAGGAATTGTGCCTTGAATTTGTGTCGAAGACGGACTAAGTTAAGGCAAGAAGAGAGATACTAGAAAGAGACAAAGGGAATTTGTCAAGTGTTATGCGGGTCGTGTAGTATCCTGTGCTTGGTTATTGATTTTGTGTTTTGCTACAGTGCTACGTACATGATTTTGCAAGTGGGCTTCTTGTCTTACGGAATTACGGTGTTGTATTTGTTTTAGGAAATTATTATTCCGTATATAATTTCCTATTTCTATTAGTATTATTAGTTTATTTTTTTATTTAGTCTAGATATTTTATCTTGGGTGGAATAAATATATAAAGACCCAAGTTTTATTCTAGGTTAATTAAAAGAGAGAGATTTGAGAGCACAATAAAGAGGGTCGATTTGTGAGGTTCCTTCTGAAGAAGAAAACTCAGTTTGTTCCGGGCTCTATTATTGGTGTTCGTCTGTCTTTGAAGATCGGAGGAGTTTGTTCAGATCTTGGTAGGCCTCAAGATTATTTGTCCTTCGTCTTATTGGGGTAGTCTCTTTTGTTCCTTTGAGACTACTATATTTGTTGGTAGAATAGGGTATACTTTTGGCTCACATTGAGCGCGTGTGTACCGGTCTACTACTGTACTATTTTCTCCACTATAGTGAAATTTGATCTCCTCGCAAGGTGGACGTAGCCAGTTATTTTACTGGTGAACCACGTAAATATTTGTGTTAACTTTTTTTACATTCGTTATTTATTGTTCTTATCGCCTTATCAATTAACTGTTTGGGTAACGGGACGCCTCCGTTACAACAATTGGTATCAGAGCTAAGGTTCTAATTTGGGATCTGCTTCCGCGTTAGTTGTCTTTTAGGCGTTATTTGGGTTTCTTGATTTTCAGGTGAAAAGATGTCGGGAACGAATGTTTTGAATGTTGAGAAGTTCACTGGGAGAAATAGTTTTGGGCTGTGGCAGTTAAAGTTGAGAGCTTTGCTTAGACAGCAAGGCGTCTGGTCTGTTATCTCAAAGGCAAATTCAGCAGGTAGTTCGTCGATGCAAAGAAAGACAAAGAAAGACAGATGCGATGATGTAGTCTAGGAGGAGAAGGCTCATTCTTTAATTCTGTTATGTTTATCTGATCACGTTATGGTTGAGGTTGCCGATGAGGAAACTGCTATAGGTTTGTGGTTGAAGTTGGAATCTTTGTATACGACAAAGACTCTAACCAACAAGTTGCTCCTTAAGCAGCGTTTGTTTGGTCTTCTTATGCAAGAAGGTACGCCTCTCAAGGACCATCTAGACCGTCTTAACTCTATTTTACTTGATTTACGTAATTTAGATGTTGAGGTAGATGATGAGGATGCTGCCTTAATTTTGTTAGTTTCTTTGCCAAATTCGTTTGAGACTTTTGTGGAGTCGTTTGTTGTTGGTAAAGATTCTTTGACCCTAGAGGAGGTGAGGTCAGCGCTTCACACTAGGGATTTACGCCGAGTAGCGTCAGGTGGTGTTGTAGACAGTAGTCCTGTAGGGCTTGTTGTGAATTCGGAGGGTTCTAGTAAGGGTAAAGCCAAGTCTAAGGGTCCTCGTAAGAATGTCTGCAATTCCGCAAAGAACAGGTCATTCGAAAAATCGTGTCCTAAGTTGAAGGAATTTGGTGTTTCTAACATTTGTTGCACAAAAGGTTACTAAATACGATTCTGAGGAAGATTATGCTCTCGTTGTTGATGTTGTTCCACGTTCTTCGGATAGTTGGATTTTGGATACTTTATCATATGTGTCCTTTTAGGGAATGGTTTACTTCTTATGAAGCTTCACATGGGGTTAATGTTGCCATGGGTGACGGGTCTATTTGTGAGGTGCTTGGAGTTGGTACTGTTCAGGTTAGGACATGTGATGGTATTGTTATCTTTCTAGAAGGTGTTAGGCATGTTCCACGTTTGAAGAGAAATCTTGTATCACTTGGGATGTTAGTTGATCAGGGCTATAGTTTTCAAGGTGATGGTGGATCGTTGTGCGTTGGTAAGGGTTCTTCTGTTACTTGGAGGGGTGTTAAGGAAGGAACTATTTATGTCCTTCAAGGCACTGTGCTGACTGTTGGAGCATCAGGTAATCGTTCTTCTGTCTCTCTCGAGTCTAAGTTGGGGCATATGCAACTTGGATATGTGAACGATAATTTGAAGCACATCCAGTTTGGGTCACTTGGTGATATTCTGGATAATTCGGGTTTGGATAGCTTTAGTGAGAATGGTAGTGTTGACAGTAAGGTGGAGTCTATTCCGGTACAGGTTAAGCTACAAGGTTCTCAAGACAAGCTATCTAATTTTGTGGCTCCAGGTGGAGTTGTTGTGGCTCTTGAAAGAGAGCCGTTTGGGACCTCATGAGGGGTCATTTGGAACTTCGACGGGAGTTTATTCTTTGGAGCTTTTGGGTTGGACTATCTTTTTAACACCCCCATTTAGTCGGGAGCCTTTAGCAAGACATTCCCAAGTAAATGAGAGCGTTACCATCTCGGTTTCCCGAGGTAGTGTATAACAAAGTCCTACTCACCAAAGTACTTTAAATTAAAACTTTAATGATTACATATGTTTTACAATTTTGATCAACTAAGACTTAATATAAAATAATACAACTCGCAGCGGAAATAATAAATAAGTGATATAACTATTATATGTGATCTAGACTTCATCTAAGGTTCCAAGTTGAGCTCTGATCCCAATGCTCCCGAGTCAGCTAATCTTTAGTACCTGTCAAATCTGCTCCCCATAAAACGGTTCACCGCAGGTGTTCACGAATACACTGTCAACCACGAGGTTGAGTAGGATAATCACACAACATTAAAATACAAACTTTAACAGATGTAAGCACGTGGAATAAACCATCATATTTGTTGGAATATGTGTCCTCCGACAATAATGCGATCACAACTGTTGATCATAATGATCACATGTTTAAATCTCATTTTAAAAGAATACGTTTGGGAAGTATTTTTACTGTCAACTGGTCCACACATATCGGTAATGATTGGCTGACTAGAGTTTAACATTACTGTCGTGCGACGGTGGTGATCAGTTGATCCCCTAGGTCATACCTATAGGGCAACACTCTTAATTGATCATTTAATTGATCGTATAACGTTACGAGTCAATTAAATTATTTAAAATTGACGGAAGATTTTGGAAGTATTATTTACGTATCTCATTGAAATTTGATTAAATGAGATACGGTCTGAGTAACCGAATTGTATCATTACTCAGATGAAATTATTGTTTAAGGAAACAATTCAATTTGAATGAATTATTATAAATATAAATTGTTGTGATTTATAATTGGTAAAACATTTTGGTACAAGTAATTATGAATTACTAAGTCGATTTTTATATATGACGTATTTTTATTAATACGTTGATTTTTAATATGTTAAAAATACATAACAAATTTATGTAACATATGACATGTGACATAAGACAAATTGACATTTTGACAAAGATAATATGGAGTCCATACTATCTATATGTACCGAAATTAAGGGAGGATTAAGGATAATATTGTGTTTATAATGTGAGTGGTAAACACAATGATTACCTACTAAACTAGCCATGCAAGCCTAATGCTCATTGTGAAGAACAACTCAAGCATGCATTGGCTCCCTCTAATCCCCCCTTCCACCCGGTTTTATGAGATGAAAAACCACTTTGGTTTTTCATCTTATTTTTACCTAATATACACTAAAATGTAGTTAGTGTATCATTCATTCTTCATTCACCTAAAATTAGAATTTTAGAAAGATAAAAAAAACCTTCCTCTTCTCTTCTCTCTCAACCAGTTTTGGGAGATTAAAACCAAATTATTTTGGGTCAATTTTTCTACAAAAATTAATATTGTCTAGTATACATAATATTAATTTTATTAAGAGTGTGCTTTGGGTATTAATCCTTGGGAGAGATCCTACACTTGGGTCTTTGTTCATCCAAAAGGAAATCACAAGAACAAGAGAGAAGGTGATCTCTCTTGTGCCCATTTAAACCGAATTTCCAATGTAAGGATGAATGCTTCTTCTTTATTTTGTTTATAAGTTTGCATGCATAAGATCATTTATTATGTTGATGACAAATTAAAATAGAATATATATGAATATGTTAGGTATATAGATCTACTTTTCCTTAAATCGGTATCAAGAGCCATGGTTGTTTGCATGCAAATCGGTTAAAAGTTTTTCCGAGTTATAAAGATTAACATATAAAACTTGTATAATTTGTGTTATTATGATATATCACAAAATTAATTTTTGCATGTTAAAGTTTCTGATCCTAAAATGTTTTTAGGATATTTTGGTTATTTTATGGATTTTTATTGTTCATATTACACAATAATGGCACTAAAATATGATTTTATGAGTAAAAATGTCATTTTCGGACTAAAATTAGGTAAACTTCGAATTTCTAGTGATTTTTGGATATGTTGTTACATGTATTATTTAGAGATGACCTGTAAATTTTCATAATTTTTGGACTTCTTATGCTCGAAAAATGGATTTTTCATTGTTAAAATCGGATTTAAGTGAAAAATAGGTTAATATGAGATAAATTTCGAATCTGGTCATATAAATTTAGTATGTTGTCACATGCCATTTTACAAGATGTGTGTAAAATAATAGGCTATAGTGAAGTCCTTTTGCATGATTTATGGATTTTTGAAGAAAAATAGCATGAATAGTGACTTTATTAGTGAAATATTAATAAAACATACTCTATGACTAAGGAAAAACATTATATGTTCCATTTTATTATCTTTTTCAGATCTAAAATTGAAAAGTTGATGTGTATAATTTTTCACATGTTTTTATGATTATTTTAGTTAAAACCGATAAACCGCAACATTGTTTTTCCGGATAAATTTCGTAATTTTAAACCTAAGTTTTTGAACATTATGAGTGTCATGGTATTTTTGCAGAATGTTCATGAGTTTAAATTTCAAATTTTGAATTTATTTGAAATTTTGTGATTTATTTGAAGTTTATAGCTTATTTTTATAATTTTTAAGTCCATTAATGAACAAATTTTAGAAATATGAGTTAATTATGGTCAAATAATTAGTGAAGACTAAATTTTGAGTCCTAAGAGGTTAGGGTAATTAACTTATGCATAAATATGAATTTATGTAATTTTTGTGATTATAAAATGTTGAAATCATGCAAATCCGTAAAAACCAAGTAATATACGATATTGGCTAATTAAAGGCGATTTAACATAAAATTGGGCATGTTCATACATATTATAATGCTGCATTTTCTTTATGATTGTCATAATTTTAATTTATGTAATTTTTGAATTATGTAATTTTTACTTAGTATGGCCTTAGTTTTTAATTGGTATTTCCCGAAATGTATGGGAATATCGATTCGGTTGTAATTTATTGTGATCTCGTATCACCGTTTTGTAATTTAATAGATATATTTTATTTTAGTTACAAATGTATAATAGGAAATTATGTAATTTATTATGTAATTTTATTCATTTCGGAGTTCCCAAAGACGGATTTCTTCAAGATGGCGATACATAAAGACGGTGTTACCTCGAGATGCGTGCCACAACCGAAGTTCAAGGGACCAATGGAGTTGGTTTCCGAATGTGTAATAGTTAAATAGTTTTCTATTTTAGAAAGGCCATACTAGGATTTTTTTTTTATGCTTTGCATTTTATTTATATGTCGCATGCATCGCTAAATCGCCATAACTAAAACATGCATCTTCTTTCATCGAGTTTATCGACCGTGTCAATTAGAATTATTGTAGTTCACCGCTTTAGTTCACTTAAAACGTGATAGATAATAAATTGACATGACCTCTCGCTAAAACAATTAATTGAGACATAGCCTTACCAAATAGTAGAAACCATGAAACCCTATTTCGCGAGGGAGTGCACTCGGCCCTACCGGAGTACAAACCTTGTGACGTAGGGGAAGTGGGTGATGAATGTTTATCCACCGAGTTCATGTTAATGAGGGTTTCATCGGCCATACCGTGCCCAAGTTGATGTTGATTTGGATCATGGACACATTTATTCGAAATTTGGATTGAGCTCAACGGAAGTATTCGTGACCGTAGTTGCATGTGTTCCGGGCTATAGATAATTATTAAAGTAATTTTATCGACCAAGAGTTCTAAAAGTAGAATCGATTAAAACGTTAATCCACCGGGTTATATTGATAAGGGTTTCATCGGCCATACCGTGCCTAAGTCGATATGAATTTGGGTCTTGGAATCATTTATCTAGTTGGGTAGAGGTCACTAGAAAAATGCATAAAACTTGTTTAAATTATAAATTTTTACGAGTATTATTATTAAAACGACATTTGTTTTACTCCTTCTATTCTGTTTTGTAGACCACTTCTTTTTCTCATAACAAATGGCAACACCAACCCCTAACGCCACGCCTCTCGCTAATTTATCTTGGCTCCGATCCTTCATGGATCGATTTAAACTTGAAAAGAATGGGTCAAATTTCTCCGATTGGGATGCCCAACTCAAACTAGCCGCCCAAGGTGACGACAAGCTTCGTTACCTTACCGAGGCCTCTCCACCCGAACCTACTACTAGGTCGACCGCCGCCACTAGGGAAGCATATGAGGCTTACCAAAAGGAGTCCGCCGCAATGAAAAATGTCTTGATATTTGCGATGGAGGCGGATCTCCAAAGGAGAGCCTTTAAAATGGGCGACACTAATGAGATTTACTCCAAGCTTGTGACAATGTTTTCACAAACTCCGCGGATCGTCCAATATGAGGCGGCCGCGGCATTCTTTGATCTCGACTTCAAAGAGGGCCAAAAGGTTAGCCATCATGTGCTCAAACTTATGGAGCTTGTCGAGACCTTGAAGATTCAAAAGGTTGAAATCCCCAAAGAACTCATTGTTGATAGGATTCTACACTCCTTGTCCAAAGTCAAAGCATATGTTCAATTCCGGGTGAATTTTAACATGCAAGACAAGGATGTGTCTCTTGAAGAATTGCACAAGTTACTTGTGCAAGCCGAAAGGGACATGGGGTTAAATGTGAACCCTCCAAAGGATGTGCTTAACATAAGCACTAAGAGTAAGGGGAAGTTCAAGAAGAATGGGAGGAAGGGTAAGAAGCAAGCTCCCACTTTCACCAAAGCTAAGGCTAATGATACTAGCACATCAAAAATCAAGAAGGGTCCTCTTGATAAATGTCATTATTGTAATGGTATGGGACATTGGAAAAGAAATTGTTCCAAATACCTTGTTGATATTAAGGCTGGAAAGATTACTCCAGTAGGTAAATGACTATCCTTTCTTTTATGTTTCTAATTCAACTATGGTATTGTGATACAAAGTTGTGATAATGTAACTCCCTTTTTATTGTAAATAGGGCCTCCACCAAGCAAAGACAAAGGAAAAGAAAAGCAAGCTTAAGAAACCATCAAGGAGCTAGGAATAGCTTTCATGGAGCTTCGCTTTTTATTGTCTTATTTTAAATTATGTTTTGGATTTTTAGAACCTTAAGTTTCCGTGTTCGACATGGAAAGGTATTTTGGATAATTGGTTGTATTTTGGATAATGGTGACTTGGTTTGCAACCCAAGTCACCCGTTTTATCATTTTATCCTTTTGTTCTAAAAATCATGTTTAAATGCTTGTTCTTAGAGACATATAACTTAAAGTGATCTAATAGACAAATATAATGACGAGATTCATTATATGTCCACATGCTTAAGGCTTGTGTATGATCATTTACAAAGTGATTTTGAGTCTATGAACTCTCTTAAAGGATTGTCAATCACCAAGTACACTTGCGAAATCTAAAACTATTAGTCGATCTATGAGATATTTCTCCTTATACTTCAACATCATTATTTGTGTCTCATATGCTATCTTTGAATCTATAGTGTATTTATTCTAAAGATAGAGTGGGAGAAAAATGAGGACACAACACACGATAAATTTGTGTACTTGTGTAAATGAGATCTACGCAAGAGAGAATGATTTGAATGAAGGTATATCTAATCACATAGAGTACCCAAATAGATGAGATCTATGGTCTCAAGTAAGTTCTATATGACGTAAGAGACCAAGTAATGTAGTCATAAGAGTATGTTCTCAAGATTACTACACGAGGAGACCAAAAGAAAGCTTTGGAAGAAAAAATGACTAATGTAAAGTCTTAACAAGAGTTTTAACTAGTTTATGAAAAATTTTGACCAATAGTTTCAACCTTGAGATTTACTTAAAAGCCTAAATGAATCAAAGTAGCATACTAGTTATGAACGAATTGCAAGGATTGATATACCGATATCCTCTATAGCTAAGTTTTTAACCTCGCAAATGTCATTACTTAACCGCATTATGAAAATGAATTGGTTAAACCTCCTTCTAAATGGAATATTTTGAAGGACGTGTATTAGATATTACTTATATTTAATAAATGACATTGCCACACATCATTATGACATGAATGTGTTAGAGATTTAAAATCTCTTTCCATAAGGTTAAGATGAGACCTCTTCGAAATAGGAATTTTGAAAGGATATGATGGGAACATATATGGCTTCATCTTAATAACTTTGCAAAAGCAACATACATTCCAATTATGAAATGTTTACGATTAAGTAATCAATTTCGAAACATGTGGAATTAAGTGGGAGTTTGAAATTATCATGTGAAGACATGGATTTAAGTGGGAGCCATCATCCTTTGAATGTTTACAACTCATCACTCATTGAAGAATGACGAGCTAATACCTTCTTTCACAAAGAAGTATTTGAGTTTTCAATTCTGGATGAATATGGACTATGATGAATCCAATTACATCTAGAAATATTGGATTAGTATTAAGAGATACACATCGTATCAACATACACATAGGTTATTCATGTAGATGGAATTGCCATTAGCAGTCATGGTCGTTCATTGAACCTATGAACGGTTGATCTCATGATTATTAGTAACTAATGTTTCCGCCATTAGAATAATCATGCACATGTCCAATAGTGAATCATATGCATGAGAGTATGATGATTCATTGGCGAGCCATACAAGAAACGTCATGAATTCTCGAGGAGAATCCGATAAGCGATTTCAGTGTTTGACAGAATACTCTATTATGTGTTAAGAGGTTGCACATATTATAGAAAATCCGAACACACGTAAAGATTTATAAAAATCCTAAACTTTTCAAGTCAAAAGGAGAAATAAGAAGTTTGGAAAGATACTTAGTTGAATAAGAAGTTACTCAAAACTAATATTTCCTAACTATGCTAGGACTTGTAAGAAGTGCTAGGCTAATCATCTTGACAAATTGTTGCAAGACTCTACAAAACATATACCTAGTGCATTGTGTGTAGATGGAGTACTTGATCAGTACAAGTTATATAATTCACCACAAATTCGTTCGTTATGTGATAATCGATAAGGAAGTTCTTTCAAGATAAAGAACCGAAACCAAGGTCGGGAACCTTGATGTGTACTTGGTAAGGTTCATGCTATGAGAGAGAACATGAATGTAAAGGAAAGTGCAAGTATAAGAAGTTTGAACACATGGACACATGGCATGTTAAACTTCTATTGCAATCAACAAGTGTTTACACACTTACGATATGAATCACAAGGTTGTAATATGGTATTGACTACCCGAGTGTGATGTCGACATTTGTCGTTTGAGTTATTATTAACTCACCTTATACATTGTTATATCCAACCGGATTGTAGAGACAATTGAACCCCGATAAAGTGAACATGGATTAACATTGTATTTGCCCATAGTCACTTGTATGAGGTGACGTCTCGAAGTGACTAGAGTGTGATGCGATTGATGGCAAGTTCAAGTGCCATGGAGTCATGTGAGATGAGTAGTCGATCACATAGGCAGACTGTTAGGAACTTTTGTCGGGCCTTATGACCGCTTATAGAGTTCTGGCAAATTTATATAGCCTGGTCGTGGCGAGAGCTACTATAGTATTCTAATGAGTCGATTCTTTTGACTAAAGACTATTCGCCTAAGATGGCACAGTTTCAGATTAACTTTGATTTGTGTAACTACGACCTTCGTAAATGGGGTCAAATGGGCATATTTTGGGTTATGATGGCTGTGGCTAGTTGAAGGGAATAATTGCGATAGGAATTGTCCACCCCTTCTCAGGGTTATAACAATATCTTAGGCCCACTCGAGGAGTAATGAACTGGAAATGAGTGGCCACGCTCGGAATGTGTCCATGGTGGATAAATCCGGTCAATCAGTTATTCTCCAGATCGAGGAAACCACTCTCGATATGATCACTTGCAAGTACGACCTGAAAGACACCTTGCATTGAGTGGGAGATAGTAATAGGACAAGAGAATTGTTGACGCACACTTGTCGAGGACAAGTGGGAGATTGTTGGAATATGTGTCCTCCGACAATAATGAGATCACAACTGTTGATCATAATGATCACATGTTTAAATCTCATTTTAAAAGAATACGTTTGGGAAGTATTTTTTTGTCAACTCGGTCCACACATATCGGTAATGATTGGTCGACTAGAGTTTGACATTATCGTCGTGCGACGGTGGTGATCGATTGATCCCCTAGGTCATACCTATAGGGCAACACTCTTAATTGATCATTTAATTGATCGTATAACGTTACGAGTCAATTAAATTATTTAAAATTGACGGAAGATTTTGGAAGTATTATTTATATATCTCATTGAAATTTGATTAAATGAGATACGGTCTGAGTAACCGAATTGTATCATTACTCAGATGAAATTATTGTTTAAGGAAACAATTAAATTTGAATGAATTATTATAAATACAAATTGTTGTGATTTATAATTGGTAAAACATTTTGGTACAAGTAATTATGAATTACTAAGTCGATTTTTGTATATGACGTATTTTTATTAATACGTTGATTTTTAATATGTTAAAAATACATAACAAATTTATGTAACATATGACATGTGACATAAGACAAATTGACATTTTGACAAAGATAATATGGAGTCCATATTATCTATATGTACCAAAATTAAGGGAGGATTAAGGATAATATTGTGTTTATAATGTGAGTGGTAAACACAATGATTACCTACTAAACTAGCCATGCAACCCTAATGCTCATTGTGAAGAACAACTCAAGCATGCATTGGCTCCCTCTAATCCCCCCTTCCACCCGGTTTTATGAGATGAAAAACCACTTTGGTTTTTCATCTTATTTTTACCTAATATACACTAAAATGTAGTTAGTGTATCATTCATTCTTCATTCACCTAAACTTAGAATTTTAGAAAGATAAAAAAACCTTCCTCTTTTCTTCTCTCTCAACCGGTTTTGGGAGATTAAAACCAAATTATTTTGGGTCAATTTTTCTACAAAAATTAATATTGTCTAGTATACATAATATTAATTTTATTAAGAGTGTGCTTTGGGTATTAATCCTTGGGAGAGATCCTACACTTGGGTCTTTGTTCATCCAAAAGGAAAGCACAAGAACAAGAGAGAAGGTGATCTCTCTTGTGCCCATTTAAACCGAATTTCCAATGTAAGGATGAATGCTTCTTCTTTATTTTGTTTATAAGTTTGCATGCATAATATCATTTATTAATTTTATTACAAATTAAAATAGAACATATATGAATATGTTAGGTATATAGATCTACTTTTCCTTCAATATTCACCCTAGTCGTCCCGGTCCGTGACCGAGGTTCCACCACACCGTCGTCCCGCCAACTCCTGGCCCTGGGATAAACACAATTGTCGTCCCAGTCCGAGACTGAGGATATCTCATAACTCATTGTCGTCCCAGTCCGAGACTGAGGATAATCTCATAACAATCTCATGTCCCGCTATATAAACACAAATGTCGTCTCAGTCCAAGATTGAGGATAACCGATAAAATAGTATGCCAATACAAATAATCCAATCCAATAAAACAATAATAATTTACGCATCCATTCAATCCCACAAACGAAAACGAGTTGAGTAGTTATCCTACCTCGAAAGCAAGCACTCCAATTACGCAATCCAATTAGTAGAAATCCAATATAAGCTTCTCAACAATACCGTCACCTAATCTTAAATAATTATAATTTAATTCAATTCAATTATTCATTTATCCCGTTTAGTATATAAATTATTCAAATCAATTTATTTGTTATAATTATTACGGTATTAAAACCCGCTTACAAAATAAACCCGAGTCACCCGACTATCCAAGTTAAAACCCGACTTTAATAATTATAATGAAAACCAAACCCAAGTAACTACCCACGCATAAATACCCAAAACCACGTACAACCTCCCTTTAGCTCGTGTAAACCCGTCACAAACACTCACACCTATAACCCGTTTAAAATACCAAAACCCGACACCACTAAGCTCCACCACCAGGCCCCATCGAGAGCACCCAATGCCGACAACCCAGACACACCACAACCACCAGCTACAACCGCCCCAATCCGCCACAACCTCGCGCCCTAACAACAACAACTACAAAC
This sequence comes from Silene latifolia, assembly GCF_048544455.1. Classification (NCBI taxonomy): domain Eukaryota; kingdom Viridiplantae; phylum Streptophyta; class Magnoliopsida; order Caryophyllales; family Caryophyllaceae; genus Silene; species Silene latifolia. Next base: position 145,483,727 of record NC_133538.1, read on the forward strand.
ACTCACTCACACACCCATAAACCCGACACCATCCTATACCCAAACCATACCACCTCTGGCCACCACCGTCATCACCACTGACCAACGGTGGTTCCAGGGGTGGTCCTACATCCCCATGACCCGACGACAACACCCCAGCATCAACCCAATACCGACAGCAAAACAACACGCAGTCCCTCCCCTGTTTTGCGTTTTTCAGACCACCACCATCACAACCCGCCACCTTTAACCACCAATACACCTCCACCCTGGTTAACCCAAACACCAGGACCCAACCCCACCTTACCCAGGTCAAGGCAAACCCGAATAAGGGTCCTATTAGGGTCGAAGTCCCCTACTACCCTGTTTTCAACCCACCTGCCACAGCCCTCAAAACCCGCCTGCCACCGCCACCCTAGGCCTTACCTGACACCACCAACACACCCAATCCAACCCTTGTAACCCCATGTACCACCTCCCAAAGTGTCGTCTGATTCCGTCGAGGTTTGGGTCAGTTTCTAAGCGTCTTAAGATCGTCTGACATTCAGCTTAATAAGACAATAAAACGAGATTAGAATTTTACCTTAATTAATTATCGCTGCTAATTTCGTCACCAATACTTTCTTAATCTCCCTCTTGTGAATTATTTTCAGATTTGATGAATAATCAAGACTATTGCTTGAGGTTTCATCTATTTATATTGGTAGGCTAAGGTTATAAGGAACCAATTAGGAAATATAAAATATATTTATTATTATTATTATTATTATTATTATTATTATTATTATTATTATTATTATTATTATTATTATTATTATTATTATTATTATTATTATTATTATTATTATTATTATTAGTAATTATCCGATCCCGACAATTAATCAACCCATTTACGCAACATATATAGTCGACCCATAGCACATGACCCAACTCCAATTCCGTCTTTCTTTATTATTTTATTTATTTAATTACCGTCTCATAACAAATATTATTATTATTATTATAAATACAATTACTATTATTATTATTATAACATAATAATCATTCACTATTACCATATAAATTATCGTATATTATTATTACCCAATTACCATTCCGACCCATTAGTCTATTATTCTATTATTTTATTCTATCATTCCCTCTTATTCACAATTTTTAATTATAACCGTCACAATCAATTATTCGAATTACGTAAATTAGTTATATAAATTTCACTAAACTACGGGGTATTACAGTCTTCTCTCCTTAAAATGAACTTCATCCCGAAGTTCGCCCATAACTCTTACAACAACACGTATAAACATCTACACAACTGAGCACCATCCAACTTATAGTAACATAACTATCCGTTTACGATCATTTACGATTATCAACTACATCAATCTTATCACAATATGTCACAATAATAACTCGGAACATTTGTAGTATCACATCCCTTCCCCCTAAAAATAAACTTCGTCCTCGAAGTTCGGGATATCAAACAACCGGAATAAACAAACCATTTGTTGTAACATCACAAAACATGTAATACACCTTGTAACAAAAACATGTGAATAGACAACAACAATATGTGTAAAACAACTACCATTATTATCATATAATCGATTAATGGTTAAATAAATAACAACAATCTGTGAATTAATAACTCTTTTTTTTTATTACTTGTGCGTTTATTTGTCACTAACGAAGTCTAACTTAAACATGGATGCAATTAATGTAATTATATACTGTATATAGATTCAGGGCAACACATTCCACATATCACTAGAAATGTCATTCATTTCACAAAATTTACAATATCCAATGCCAAGGTGAGATAGATAAGAAACAACTCTTTAGAAATTTTAGCATAAATCACATTTTCAAAGATAAGAAAACATATTACAACTTCTAAAAATCATAAATAATTAATAACATAATTACTTATTAATAACTTATACTTTTTAGAAAATAGAAAGAGTTAATAAAGCATGAGAAAAAGAATCAATTAAAAAACTCAAAAAGTCAATTTATAATGCATTTTACAAATTGTTTGGTCGAAACAGAAATTTTACAGCAACTTGTCAGAACCTTAGGTCAACTTGTAAAAATTACTATTAATTGTCAAAAATTTACCTTGCAACATGGCTTATCAACTTAGAAACTTATATGAGTCTATTAAACATTAGAGTTAGAATTATAACAAATCATTATGTAGTTTTTAAATGGCAAATTTTACAAAAACATGGCGCGAAAACATAACTGTACAGGAACATTCCGACCACTGTCCACTAAAATATCTATTTTTCCTAAACCGTATATTATTTGAAGATGAGACCAGTGGCATATGAAAGATAACTCACAAGGGTATCACACAAAAAAATATCATATACGGATTTTAAACAGGCAGTAAATGAAGCCAAAACAATCAAGGGTAAAATTTCGAGAAATCAACCAAAATCGCATTCTTCACAATTTCATGCAATTCCTTCAACACTTCACATATTAATCATACTCACACCTCCCACATATATGCCAACATACTTTCCACATATCAACATGCATATAACAATGCTTAAAAGAAATCATATCACAACCCTTCATCGTAAAAGCAAGGTTACGTCCCGTAAACGCAATCATGAAAATAATATGCAAACAAGGCAACAAAACTCCTAAGAGAAATAATCTATATTCATTTAAATTACCCCACAATATAATATCTCTCAAGGTAACCGGTTCAAAACTGTAAGGGCCAGATCAAGGACGTCTCCCTAACCTAATAAGGGGCTCCTAAACAGTTTCTACCTGGGTTCATCTTATTAGACACATCCTAAGTTCATTAGACTTCATTGGTTAGGCCTGAGGATCCTTTTGCTCTGATACCACTTTGTAACACCCCCCATTTAGTCGAGAGCCTTTAGCAAGACATTCCCAAGTAAATGAGAGCGTTACCATCTCGGTTTCCCGAGGTAGTGTATAACAAAGTCCAACTCACCAAAGTACTTTAAATTAAAACTTTAATGATTACATATGTTTTACAATTTTGATCAACTAAGACTTATTATAAAATAATACAACTCGCAGCGGAAATAATAAATAAGTAATATAACTATTATATGTGATCTAGACTTCATCTAAGGTTCCAAGTTGAGCTCTGATCCCAATGCTCCCGAGTCAGCTAATCTTTAGTACCTGTCAAATCTGCTCCCCATAAAACGGTTCACCGCAGGTGTTCACGAATACACTGTCAACCACGAGGTTGAGTAGGATAATCACACAACATTAAAATACAAACTTTAACAGATGTAAGCACGTGGAATAAATACCACCACCATTTCTCCATCATATTCACCCTAGTCGTCCCGGTCCGTGACCGAGGCTCCACCACACCGTCGTCCCGCCAACTCCTGGCCCGGGGATAAACAAAATTGTCGTCCCAGTCCGAGACTGAGGATATCTCATAACTCATTTTCGTCCCAGTCCGAGACTGAGGATAATCTTATAACAATCTCATGTCCCGCAATATAAACACAAATGTCGTCTCAGTCCAAGATTGAGGATAACCGATAAAATAGTATGCCAATACAAATAATCCAATCCAATAAAACAATAATAATTTTCGCATCCATTCAATCCCACAAACGAAAACGAGTTGAGTAGTTATCCTACCTCGAAAGCAAGCACTCCAATTACGCAATCCAATTAGTAGAAATCCAATATAAGCTTCTCAACAATACCGTCACCTAATCATAAATAATTATAATTTAATTCAATTCAATTATTCATTTATCCCGTTTAGTATATAAATTATTCAAATCAATTTATTTGTTATAATTATTACGGTATTAAAACCCGCTTACAAAATAAACCCGAGTCACCCGACTATCCAAGTTAAAACCCGACTTTTATAATTATAATGAAAACCAAACCCAAGTAACTACCCACGCATAAATACCCAAAACCACGTACAACCTCCCTTTAGCTCGTGTAAACCCGTCACAAACACTCACACCTATAACCCGTTTAAAATACCAAAACCTGACACCACTAAACTCCACCACCAGGCCCCACCGAGAGCACCCACTGCCGACAACCCAGACACACCACAACCACCAGCTACAACCGCCCCAATCCGCCACAACCTCGCGCCCTAACAACAACAACTACAAACACTCACTCACACACCCATAAACCCGACACCATCCTATACCCAAACCATACCACCTCTGGCCACCACCGTCATCACCACTGACCAACGGTGGTTCCAGGGGTGGTCCTACATCCCCATGACCCGACGACAACACCCCAGCATCAACCCAATATCGACAGCAACACAACACGCAGTCCCTCCCCTGTTTTGCGTTTTTCAGACCACCACCACCACAACCCGCCACCTTTAACCACCAATACACCTCCACCCTGGTCAACCCAAACACCAGGACCCAACCCCACCTTACCCAGGTCAAGGCGAACCCGAATAAGGGTCCTATTAGGGTCGAAGTCCCCTACTACCCTGGTTTCAACCCACCTGCCACAGCCCTCGAAACCCGCCTGCCACCGCCACCCTAGGCCTTACCTGACACCACCAACACACCCAATCCAACCCTTGCAACCCCATGTACCACCTCCCAAAGTGTCGTCTGATTCCGTCGAGGTTTGGGTCAGTTTCTAAGCGTCTTAAGATCGTCTGATATTCAGCTTAATAAGAAAATAAAACGAGATTAGAATTTTACCTTAATTAATTATCGCTGCTAATTCCGTCACCAATACTTTCTTAATCTCCCTCTTGTGAATTATTTTCAGATTTGATGAATAATCAAGACTATTGCTTGAGGTTTCATCTATTTATATTGGTAGGCTAAGGTTATATGGAACCAATTAGGAAATATAAAATATATTTATTATTATTATTATTAGTAGTAATTATCCGATCCCGACAATTAATCAACCCATTTACGCAACATATATAGTCGACCCATAGCACATGACCCAACTCCAATTCCGTCTTTCTTTATTATTTTATTTATTTAATTACCGTCTCATAACAAATATTATTATTATAAATACAATTACAATTATTATTATAACATAATAATCATTCACTATTACCATATAAATTATCGTATATTATTATTACCCAATTACCATTCCGACCCATTACTCTATTATTCTATTATTTTATTATATCATTCCCTCTTATTCACAATTATTAATTATAACCGTCACAATCAATTATTCGAATTACGTAAATTAGTTATATAAATTTCACTAAACTACGGGGTATTACAATCTTGTCTAACAATTTGTACCTTTGATAGAGGTAATTTGTGCTCGCTTAGAATGTTTGTTTTTGTTTGGTTTTGGCTTGATTTTTGTTGCCTTGGTGTAGGCATTTTGTGGTGGTCATGACACCTAGTTTACTTAAGTGAGACATTTGTTTTTGTTCGTGGCGTTTGTGTTTCTTTTGGGACAGTTTGGTACGACGGTACATTTAGCCATGTAGTTTGGAGGAGATTTTGTTTGGAGTCTTGTGTGTGTTATTTTGGTACACCGTTCCATCATAGTGACATTTGGGTATCTCATATATTTGTGTTGGCGTTTGGTAGCTTTTGCCCTTTTCGGAGTTTGCTACGTTTGACCTTCTTATTGGTATGTTGATATGTTGGGTACTTAGTACAATTGGTAGTTTTCAGCTTACGTACTTCGTATATTGGTCATATTTGTTGCACACTTGGTTCATTTTTCCATTTTGGGAGTTGTGTTCAAGTCAAAGTGGAGACTACCGGGATAGGTAGTGACTTGAGGATCAATTCTATTGAAGCTGATTTGGTTTGGTTCTTTTGGTTTGGTTCGTGTTTGAATAATTCAAGTCAAGGTGGAGATTTGTTAGAAATTGTGCCTTGAATTTGTGTCGAAGACGGACTAAGTTAAGGCAAGAAGAGAGATACTAGAAAGAGACAAAGGGAATTTGTCAAGTGTTATGCGGGTCGTGTAGTATCCTGTGCTTGGTTATTGAATTTGTGTTTTGCTACAGTGCTACGTACATGATTTTGCAAGTGGGCTTCTTGTCTTACGGAATTACGGTGTTGTATTTGTTTTAGGAAATTATTATTCCGTATATAATTTCCTCTTTCTATTAGTATTATTAGTTTATTTCTTTATTTAGTCTAGATATTTATCTTGGGTGGAATAAATATATAAAGACCCAAGTTTTATTCTAGGTTAATTAAAAGAGAGAGATTTGAGAACACAATAAAGAGGGTCGATTTGTGAGGTTCTTTCTGAAGAAGAAAACTCAATTTGTTCCGGGCTCTATTATTGGTGTTCGTCTGTCTTTGAAGATCGGAGGAGTTTGTTCAGATCTTGGTAGGCCTCAAGATTATTTGTCCTTCGTCTTATTGGGGTAGTCTCTTTTGTTCCTTTGAGACTACTATATTTGTTGGTAGAATAGGGTATACTTTTGGCTCACATTGAGCGCGTGTGTACCGGTCTACTGCTGTACTATTTTCTCCACTATAGTGAAATTTGATCTCCTCGCAGGGTGGACGTAGCCAGTTATTTTACTGGTGAACCACGTAAATCTTTGTGTTAACTTTATTTACATTCGTTATTTATTGTTCTTATCGCCTTATCAATTAGCTGTTTGGGTAACGGGACGCCTCCGTTACAACATGTGGTGTTATTCTTTTATGATACAAAGTTCCCTTCTTGCTGAGTTTATGTGGTGTTTGTTTGAGACGGTTTTATACAAGTTTTACTTATCTATTTTGAGAAACGTTGGTACCTTTGGATTCATGGTGGAATGGATAAATGAATTGGGTAATTTATTTGGATGGATATTACATGTTTCACGCTTAAAATTTTGTCTTAAGACGGTCTCACAATAGCTTGAAACCGTGTGTTTGAGTCATGTTTAGGTGCTGTTTTGAGTCGTCTTTTCTTGTTGAATTGGACCAAATTGTTGACCTCCGTCTCATGTGTATATACATGTATGAATTGGGTAATTGGTATGGATGAATTCCGTCTTATTTCATGCTTGAAAATTTGTCTTAAGACGGTCTCACATAGGTTGATATGCTGCATTCTTATGCTACTGTTTTGCCCAACATTCCCACGCATGTGAAGGGTCATGTTCCACGTAGTGCTGTATCATTTTACTTTGTGAATTCATGTTTTCCTTTTTATAAATCACATGGAAATTGTCAAAGGGGTTGGTTGGCTATATATACCATGTACAACCTATACAATGGAATAGTAAGTAGTGTATGGCTATCAAGACGTATGGCCAACATAATTTGTGGGAATTTTATATTTTATTAATTAATATGCACTTTAATTCATTCTTTCGTATTTATTTATCGTATTTTAAATACGAGTTATTTGTTCTACTGGTTTAATTGAACAGTTTTTTTCCATGGTACCCTCGAACTTTGCCGCATTACACATGGTACCCCTCGTTTTAAGTTTCTACATATGATACCCCTGTGTTTATCTTTTTCCTTCCTAGAATACCCTTTACCAAACTTCCGTCATCACTTCGTTACTTATTTTACCAATGACCCATTTTTTTGTTATTTAATACACTAATCCCTCATATTACACTATAAACTAACTTTAATATCTAATTCCCAAAATTACCCATTATCATCAACTTCTTCCTAACTGCCGCCACATGCCCCACCGACGCCACCACCACGCCGACGTTGCCAAACCAGTCCACAACCCACCAGTGCCGTCTGTTTCCTCTTTCCCTCCCACCAATCTGTCAAACAAATAAAAGCAGCCACCATAAAAACCACCACCTTTATCAACCTTAAATCCCCAAATAAATTACAATCATCTTTAATCAACATTCATCAATGGTGAAGTGCGAGGTATCACCGAACCTTATTAATTGACTCCAAATCGCACTTCGCAAAGAATCCGACATTTCTTCCTTCAATCAATATGATCATCTCCCACCATCGTCACCGTCGACTCTTCAAGACGCCATTGTTGCCGTCTGATCATGGCGTGAAATTGATTATAAAGTTGATGTTTGCAATTAAGAGGGATCTGATGATATCCTATTGTGTTTTTGGGGGAGGTGGAGGGATGATTATGATGGTGGGAGAAAAGTAAGAGGATGGTGGTGGCTCATATGGTGCTAGGCAGAACACGGGGATGCACGCATGACCTCTGGTGTCGACAACGATTGGTGGCCGTCGGTGGAGCTGGTGGAGAAAGGGTGATGTCGCCGCCTTTTTACTTTTTTTGGTGAGCTTTTTTTCAGATTGATTTTTTTTTAGTAGTGTTGGTGGTTGTTGTTGTTGAGTTGATGTTGTTGTTATTGTTATTGTTGGCGGTTGGTGGTGGTTGTCGTTGGTGTGGATGGTTGCATATGTCATTTTTACTTGGAATGCGTGTCCATGTTTATTTAACGGTCACTCGACTTCCTTTATTCAAATGTCTCACATAATTGGATGAATTTATGTTATGCTAATATTAGTTACTTTAATCATTTTTATTCAATTCGCAAGTTTTATTCCATGGCATTTATTTATTTACATTGCTTACAATCATTTTCTATGCCTTGCTTAATTGAGTTCTTTGTTACGTTTATTTTAATATAATGTGGCTGGGAGAACCCTGAGTTACTCCCCACTGACTGTGGCGTTCATGTTTCATTAATGACAGGTTCGTGATGATGCATTTGTGGGGTTTAGAGGTGTGAGCTAGCGAGCACCTTGGACTATAAGTCGGTTTATTAGGATTGCTTAGACTCACCTTTTATCATTTTGTCATTTCGAGGGATGTATTTTCCCTCACCTTTGACTATCACGTTTGTATAATCTTAACTTTATTTCCGCATACTTTATTTATGTTTTAGGTTTTAACGAACCCGCGCTTTAAACTTTAAAAGTTTCAAAATTTTCCTAAAATTCCGCATTTTCTTATTATATTTTCTTAGCTTTATTCCAAGGGTACACACTTATAATCTATAGTGTACATTTTACACTAGTTAAATTGCAATAAAAGCTTGGTAAGTGGATATACCATGTATCCATATATTCCAACTTTATGAATTTCTATTTCCTCCTATTCAATGTTATTTCTAATGAGATGAATTTATCTAAGTAGATGTATAGTCTTCTTACCATACTTGGGCTCTTATCCTTGGAAGATGCTCCCACTGTTATCATATAACTTGTGATAAAGTCTTTGGTAGAGGGATTTACTCTCATTCCTTATGTTGACCATCTTATCACAATGTACTTCGACTCTGTTTGTAGAACTTGCAATGGTTGAAACTAAAACATTTCTCTAGTCTCTTACTCCTAAGTCAATAAAATCAGCCTAGGATTTTGATAAATCCTTATAGGTCTGGAAACTAGAGTTTGTGTAACCCTTCAACACACAATTTAGTATATCATCCAAACATAAGAACGAATCCTCAATTCTCCTCAAAAATCTCCAAGGATGGTCTTTAAGGCTTTCAAAAGACCTTCATTCGAATTAACTTGTTATTGACTTATTATGCTCCAAGCATATGATTTATCACGGCATGTGCATAAAATGGCATACATGATCGTTCTAATGGCGGAAACATTAGCAATTGATTTCATGTGATCAACAATTTATTTAGGTTCAGTGAATAACTATGACTCTATCATAGTAATTCCACTTTCATCAATATGAATAACCTACTCAACCTTGTTGATGTTAAACAGATAAAGAATCTTATCAATATAGGATACTTATCTAAGTGCCAATATTCTCTCAAATTTAACACATAGGTTCGGAAATCTAGAATACATCGCACTGTTTCCTAGTCTCCCAATCACTCTTTTATAGGGGAGAGCATTGGTACATTATTCTCAATGAGTAATATGTTCTCAACATATAAGACATGGGAAAAATAATTATGGCTCCCACTTAACTTCATGTATAAACATGATTCTTCAACAATGTGAATGAAACCATTCTCAATTATCACATGAACGAAAAGTATGATTATTACAATTCTTTGATGCTTGCTTAAGACCATTCTAGGATCGCTGAAGTAAGCTTTGCATAATATATTAGGATTCTTAGATCGTTATCTAAGGTTTTGTGTTCCGTACACATCCTTCTATAAATTACCATTTTAGAAAAGCGAATTTTTAATGTCATTTGCCATTCTTTATCAAAATAAAATGTGGCAATTCCTAACATGATCTATCTTGATTAACATCTTCATGTCGATCTATGCTTTTAGTTACTCTAAAGCTCTATTTACTTTAAAGAGACCATCGCCTTAAAGTAAATCTACTCTTGAGTAAAAATTTCTTATTAGTTTAGAATTGTAATTATATGGCTTTTATGCAACAAAGTCGATTGGCACTACTCGCAATTGATCATTCAATAGGTCATAATTACATTACTTTCGAAAAGTAACATATTAACAATAAGACATGTATACTTTACTCTCACTCTATCTCAATAGATTATTGTTCCATTACTTTCAAAAAGTAACACATTAACTATAAGACATGTTTGTGACGATCTACTCCCACTCTATCTCTTAGAAATACTTCTATCTTCTTAAGAGATAGTTTGTGAGCTACAAACATATATGGTGAAGTAATATAAGTTCGTCTAGACTAACGTGTTAGCTCATATATGGCAGTTTGATTCATGTCATTTATTAAATAGACTTGCTATTTTAGGTATCTCCAGGTTGACCTTTTGTTTAAAATAATGTGTCCGTTTTGGATTGCAATTCCGCAAAAGTGAGTTCGACAACTTAACCCGACTCATATTAGTTTGATCTTATAGGTAGTGACACAAGGTCATAATCAATAAGTGAGAATCAAATTCATTACTTAGATATTCGGCACCACGATCGGATCGTAATGCTTTAATACTTTTGTTCAATTGGTTCTTTACGTCATTTAGAAATTCTTTAAATTTCTCAAATGCTTCACTTTTATGTTTGATTAAGTAAACATACCCATATCTACTTAAATCATCGGTAAAAGTGACGAAGTAGTCATAATTTCCCCTAGCGGTGATACTCATTGGACCACATTCATCGGTATGTATTAGTCCCAATAAATCACTTGCTCGTGTCCCTTTACCACTAAAGGGAGCACAAATCATTTTGCCAAGGAGACAAGATTCGCATATTCCATATGATTGAAAATCAAATGGTCCAATAAATCCAGTCGACACTAGCCTTTTAATGCGTTTCTCATTTATGTGACCTAATCGAAAAAGCCAAATGTACGAATCATTTGGGTCACTTATTATGAGTCTTTTGGATTGTATGTTATAGATATCTTTAGTTGAGTTGGAAGTGTCTAAAACATAAATACCATTTATAGAAGTGGCTTGGCTTACGGCCAAGTCATTTTAAACAAAATACAACGATTGTTTTTTATGGCGAAAGAAAAATCCTTCCGTGTCAAACATAGAAATAGAAATAATGTTTTTAGACAAAATAGGTACATAATAACAATCATGTAGATGCAACTTAAAATCACTTAGCTAAGGCAATCACATAGGTTCCTTTTGAAATGGCGCCTACTCTAGATCCATTTGCTAATCGAAAATCCACGTCACCCTTGCTAAGTGCTTCCAGATTACTCAACCCCGACTGGAGTGACAAGTCCGGCTTTGATATCTGCCAAATACTTGGGGCAATTTTTCTTCCAATGGCCTATGACATTACAATAATGACATTCATCGTAGGATTGGGCACCCTTCTTGGTTTTGGTTGTGGTAGTCTCACTAACCACTTCCAATCCATAATCGGGTTTGGGTTTCTTACCCTTCTTTGCCTTTCCTTTAATAATACCATTACTCCTTTCAGTTGCAAGGATATTCTAGCTAGAACTCCCACTCAATATGATATTTATCCTTGCTTCTACAAACAAGGATGCCATGGAATTTGTGAGATTCTCTTCTCAAGATTCTCTTACCAAAGAGGTGGGCATGAATATGGGAGTGGGAGGTGTGGAAGTGGTAAGGTAGCAAAGATTTCCATCCTCACCAATGTCAAAGCGTAGTTCTCTAGTCGTATCATTGTCATACAAGGAGCGTTTTCATTGAATGATTGGAGCCATGAATTAATGGTGATCGGTGTAAGAGTATTAGATGAATGCATTGCGGATAAATAACTACAAAAACGGAGATGAAGGAAACAATTAACATTTATCGTTATAATACTTGTAAATACAAGTATAACATTTATATAGTGACCTCTATCCAACTATAATAAATGATTCCGAGATCCATCTTTATACAAATATGGGCACGGGAAAACCAATACATCCCATAGTAATAAAAATTTGGTGAATTAACTCTTTAAGTGATTCTACTTTAAAACTCTCGGTCGATGTTTTTCATAAAACCCATCTCAAGCCCCGGAACATAAGACTAGTGATAATATCCCGTTGAGACCAACCAAATTTCGCGTGTAATAACGTTTTATTACCTCATTTACCCAATGATAAATGAAGGCACCTCGGGAAAACTGAACCTACCCAAAATGTCACGGGATTAATGAGTCATACTATTTGTTAAGGCTAATCTCAATTTCAAAATCAGTGAGAGGTCATGTCAATTTATTATCTATCAATTTTAAGTGAGCTAAAAGGTCGAATTATCGATAATTTTAATTGACACGGTCGAAAAACTCGATATGATATGCATGTGTTGTTATGACGATTTGGCAATGCATGCAATGTATTAAAAGAAATGCAAAGCAAAATAAAAATTCCTAGTATGGCCATTCTAAAATAGAAAATCAAATAATCTATTACAAATTCGGAAACCAACTCCTTTGGTCCCTTGAATCTTCAAGTGGCACGCCTCCCTAGAACACCGTCTTCGTCGGAACGCCTTTCCGAATGTTACCGTCTTGAAAGAACTTCGGAATTACAAATAATAATAAAATACATAGCTATTCCTATTATACATTTGTAATATGAAAAACAAATAAAAGTGATACGAGATCACAATAAATTACAACCGAATCAATATCCCCTTACATTACGGGCAATATTGATTAAAAACTAAGGTCATACTATGATAAATTACATAATTCAAAATTACATAAATAAAATATGACATTCAACAATGAAATATGCAGCATTATAATATGTATCTAACATGCCAAATTATATGCCAAATCGCCCTATTTAACTTATATCGATTATATAACCCGGTTTCATGGAAATGCACGATTTTAACTTATTAAAATCGCTAAATAATACTAAACTCTAATTTTAGTCCAAGTTAATTATCCTACCATTCTTAGGTCTCAAAAATTAGTCATTACTCAATTTTTGACAATAATTCAACTTGACATAATTTTATGCTCATTTTGACCTTAAAATCATAACATTTATGAAATAAATCCAAATTAAATTACAATAATTACAAAATTTGAATTTTAAATTTTTGAATATTCTGGAATATTTCCATGACACTCATAATGTCAAAAATCATGGTTAAAATTTTCTAATTTATTTCTAGAAAATATAGTTGCGATTTATCGGTTTTATCAAATAAAACATCTAAAGTATACAAAAATTAATCTAATCAATTTTACAACTTTATATCTAATAATTGAGATATAAATGCAACCTAAAATAATTTTTTCATGCTATGTAATTTGTTTTAGTTATTTATGCTAAAATAGTCACTATTTATGTCATTTTTACTCTAAAAATTCATAAATCATGCAAAATGAATCAAGTTCATCTTTAATTTTACACTCAGTGAGTAAAATGTGCATGTGACAAGATATTAAAATTTCATGGCCTGATTCGAAGTTTAACTATATTTAACCATTTTACCTCCATTTAATTCATTTTTATCTTATAAAAATCATAAATCATGCAAAATAAATCAAATTTATTCGAAATTTTACATACAATAAGTAAAATATAAATTTGAGGTCATATAAAAAATTCAAGGTCAGAGACTATGTTTAACTATTTTTAGCATTTTAAATAGTATTTTAATCATAAATATGTAATAAAATTACTAAAAATCATTAAAATGAGCAATAAAATACCATAACTCATAAAAATGACCTAAATATATTTTAGGACCAGAATATATAAAATGCATTAATATTTCGTGGCTTTATCTAATAAATCACAAATTTTTAGTTTTAATTAAGTTACTAATAACTCGAAAAAACTATACATGGATTATGCATGCAACATCCTATGCTCTGATACCAATTGTTAGGTTCATATACCTATTATTAGACTTTTCTAATGGTGAACAAATTAATATTTTAATATGAGTTCTTTAGATCTAGTGCATGCATAACTAAATTAGATATATAATAAGAAAACAATGGTTCTTACATTGTTGTTTTCAGATTTTTTGGGCACAAGGAAGGTCTCCTACCTTCACTTGTTCTTGAGCTTAAATGTCAATGGAAGATCCTCCAATCTTGGTCTCAAATGTAGAAACCCTCCTCAAGAGATGCACCCAAGATTTGCCCTTATCACTACTAAATAATATTTGCTAGATATTCATTTAGTAGTCTACCTTAGAAATGACTACTAATACTCATATATTACATTAATAATATTAGTAGTATTTTTGAACAATTTAGATTAAAACTTCTCAAGTTTTAGAGAAAGGAAAAATAAGTATGAGAGAAGAATTTTGCATGTGAATCAATGTCAAATTAAGAGAATAATTTCTCTTAAAATGAAGGGGAAAAACCGGTGGGGGGGAGGGGGACCCTTTTTGGGGAACCTATGCATGCCCATATATTCTCACAATTGTTCTTAACAATGTGATAGGTATGCATGCCTATTAGACTAGGTAATAATGTTGCTTATTTAGTGTCAATAAACAAACAACCCACTAACCCCTAATTCCTTCAATTTTTCGGCACCCATAATGTAAAAGGTTGTCTATTTTATTTTTGTCATGCGTTCTAATGTCACATATTATGTATAATACAACATGTACAAAATTTACTAATTAATTTTAATGCATATTTACAATTAAAAATGATTATGTGTATTAATTAATTATACATGACAATTAGTCTAGTAATTCATAATTACATATTATAAAATGGACCATGGAAAAATAATTCATTCTAATGACAATTTGTTTCATTAAACAAATTTTAGTAATAACACATTTTAATTACTAAAACGAATCTTATTTAATCAAATTACAATAAGATACATATTTCCTCTCATAAATATAAATTGTTCTTATTTAAGGAATTAATTAACTTGTATCAATATACAACTAATTAACTTACTGATTAGGGCATCGTCCTATAGGTGTGACCTTAAGGGATCAACTGACCACCACCGTCCTACGACAGTAACGTCAAACTCTAGCAAGCCAATCGTTACCGATTAATGTTGGTCAGTTGACTATAATAGAATCATCCCTTGTGTATTCTTATTTGAGATGTACAAATGATATTCAAATCATGTGATCGCACTATTGTTGAGGACACTCACTCCAACACCATTCTGTAAGGTGCTTTAGAAATAGGTCCCGTCCCAGGTTTCAATTCAACATTAAAATCTACATCTCTCTTTGGTGGCAAACCTGGAATCTCCTCAGGAAACACATCCTGAAACTCACTCACCACAGGAATCTCTCTTGCGCCCTTCCCTTCCTCACGCAGGTCCCTCACATGACACAAGATCAACTCTCCTCCCTTCCTCAAACACGATTTCAGAGTAATTCTTGATATAAGTCTCACCTTTAGTTTCACCACAAATCCCCTACAAGACACTCTTACTCCCTTTGGTCCCTTCAAGGATACTTTCTTTTGATGACAGTCAATAAAGCCTCTATTTTTACGCAACCAATCCATCCCTAAAATAATCTAAAAACCACCCAAAGGAAATTCTATTACGTCCATGGAAAATAAAACCTCCCCGATAAGAATATTTACATTTTTATATACTTTGGTACAAGATATAGACTCCCCAAAAGGTATTGTTACTTCATCTTTTATTATTACTGGGTCAACTAATTCCAACACTCTAACATGGTCACTTGATATAAATGAGTGGGTTGCTCCCGAATCAAATAAAACATAAGATGGCTTAGAATTGGTTAGAAAAGTACCCGAAACCACATGTGCATCTCCCTCAGCAGCCTCTTTTCCCGTCATGAACAATTTACCACCATTCTTCGCGCCACCCTGCACTGTGGATGCTGACGCCGTGCCCTGCTTCACGGTACTATTCTGGTTCCCTCCATTTCCATTGCCTTGATTGTTGTTGAAGCGATTTTGAAAGTTGTTGTTATTGTTGTAGCTCCTTTGATTATTCCAAGGTCCATTAAAATTATTGCATCCATAGCTAGGTGCTGGTGTTCTGTACCCATTTGAATTTCCACCACCGAATTCTCCATTCATACTATTCCTCCTCGCAGTAGTCCTACACTAAACAATCTTATGACCAAATCTACCACATCCATAACACTGTGGCTTGCTCTGACCGCTCACCCCACTTGTCACCCTTCTGCGGTCGAACCCGCCACCACTCACGGCCCCACCTTCGGAAAATGATTGGTACTGATGGTAATTTTACTTCTTGCTCCCTTCAGCTCCCTTACTAGTAGTCTCTGCCTTTCTCTTTTATCCCATGTCTTTCTTTTCCTCCTTTACCATGTCAGCAATTCTCTCAGCATGTCCCGCTTTTTGATATACGTCCTCCAAAGTACTTGGCTCCCCAGCTGCAAGCCTCTTCTTGATACGCGTAGTTAAACCTTTCTCAAACCTCAAAACCCACACCTCCTCTCCATAGTTTAAGTCTGGCACATACGCAGCTAGCTCCATGAATCTATTATGATAGTCTTCTATTGTCATCTCCTCCGTTATCTTAAATGGCTCAAACTTCAACCTCATCCTACTCCGAACATGCTCAGGTACAAACATACCCCTCATGGTATCCTTAAAGCCCTTCCGGGTGATAAAAGGTTCATAACTCTCTCTCCATGCTTCCCTTATCACTGCTTTATTACTATTCCACCACAATCCAGCCTTTCCCTTCAAGTAGTGAGCAACCTGATCCACCTGCATCTTCTCAGGGTAGTTTAACAGTTCAAAGAGGTTGTCAAACTCCCTACACCAATCTCCCAGCAGGGACGGTTCACCTAGTTCATCGTACTTCATCGGATTATGACGAGCAATGACAGCACTCATCTTAGCAGGATCCATCGTCGTAGTCTTTGATTTCAAAGCAGTCGTTAAAGCATCATTTGTTGCAATAAGTCTATCAATCTCTTCCTGTGGCATAGCTGTGGATGTAGCTCTCTTTGGTGCCATTTTTGGATTCAATTAAGAATAAAGAAGAAACATAAGTTTCCGTTTTAAAAGAATTTCCTAGCATAAGGTATAAGATAAAATTCCTGCATACAAAAGAATTTGTGATTGGCCGAGCTGGTCTTGCCCGCCCAACCACCGTGACAAGTCACCACGGCCTACTCACGGCCCTCCATCCTCTTTTGCTCAAATTAATTACACTTTATACATGCTTAGTCTTGAACTCATGCAATTTCATAATTCTACGCTTATAGGTTCAGGGCAACACATACCGCATATCTCTAGACATGAAATTTTCTAAACATGTAATTCACGTATATCCAACCAATTCATATAAAGATGAAATCATTCAAACGATTCATATTTCTCCAATTTATGCCATTCATGATATGCCAAGAAAAGTTTCATGCGTAATTATGCCACGAATTAAAACAAGCTCAAACCAAATTCAATCCACTGTGACTGCCGTCTCATAGGCCACAGGCCTATCCCTTCTCATCCGTCTCAAAATTTCTTACCTTTTGTTCTCATCCTGAAAATAAAGTTAGTACCTTTCACAACTTCAGGACAAAATGAGACCCTTAAGGTAAAACATCCGTGCTAACTACCCCACTCTTTTAACCTTCCCCGAGGTGACTGGCTCAAACTGAAAAGGGTCAGATCAAGGACGTCTCCCTAACCTAAGAAAAGTGCTCCTAAACAGTTTCTACCCCGGGTTCATTTTATTAGACTCATCCTAAGTTCATTTAATTCATTTGTTTAGGCCTTAGGAACGTTCACTCTGATACCACTTTGTAACACCCCCATTTATTTAAGAGCCTTTAGCAAGACATTCCCAGATAAATAAAGGTGTTACCATCTCAGTTGCATGAGGTAGTAAGTATAAAAGACAAACAATTACCAAAGTACTTTAAAACGATATAAATAAAGTGCCCCAAATGGTTTTATTACCAAAGTTCCAACGAGTTAAATAAATAATACAAAATACGTTTAAAACAACTGCAGCGGAAAATAAACTAAATAGTGTATGAGTAATTTAAAGTGATCTCTAGACTCGGACGAAGGTCAACATCCCAAGCTCCCTCCAACCATCCAGCACTTCACACAAGCTAACCTGAAATCAATCTGCTCCACAATATTTGGTTCATCACAGATATTCACGAATACATAGTAAACCATGAGGATGAGTAGGATAACTAAACAACAATAATAATAAAATAACCTGTAATAAAATATACTCCAGAAAATCAAGCCAAGACTGTCACACACACTGCTCAACCGTGTGCCATATCACACTCAACAACCGAACCCACAACTTAACCGTCACAATGCGAATACTGCTCAGGTCCACAGCAAAACCCCAACGCCACCGTGCCTGGCCGACCAAAACCGCGCAGGTCCACGACTCTTCTACATCCCCGTGCCTAGCCAACCAAATAATCTCAATTGCAATGCCAATTCTCTTTCAAGATACCAACCAACAATAGAGAACAACCAGTAATGATATTAATATGATTATAAGATGTTCAAGACAACAATTATAACAATATGCTCAAGATGATATAATTATCACAAGACAACGCAACCAACAACTTATCTCATCCCAACAATACGTTAACAATCCATCTCATAAACAATCCATCAAATTACCAATTAGACATAGTTAAGTAGTTAACCTACCGTTAGCAATTCTTCACAAATCAACAAGTAAATTTAGAAAGCTTCTTCCACAAATCTACCACCTAATCAATCAATTAAATTATATATGATTATAAACTAATCTTATTAATAAATTTAAGATGTAAACTACCCAAAATAATCCCGCAAAACCGTCATAAACGTATCCCTCATACACGGTTGACCCAAAGGTGGTCAAACCCATCGGTCAACGGCTCCCCTCCACGGTCACGGTCCAGTCAACGGTCACGATCAAGGTACAGGTCAAGGTCAAACGTAAATAAATAACGTGAGGCGATAAAAAAACTTACCACAATTAATTAGCGCGAGATGAAAAGTCCGTCTTAAGGTCGTCTCACAAAATTGCTCTTCCTCACAATTATATGTGTTGAGTTTTTGATGTGGAACAAATATGATGGTGAGGCATTAGTTAGGTATTTAGATAAATTGGTAGATGAATGTGGAAGGTTCTAGGAAATTGAATATATTATTAAACTAATGAAAATATCAAAGTAACATAGATAACACCAAACCACATACCACCTCCCTTCACCCATGGTCCAACCCGTGACCACACACACGGTCCAACACGGTCCAACCTTGTATCTTGCACTAGGTTTCTAATTTTGTTTTCTTTTCTTTTTGCGACAACAATTATTATTTATTCACATTTTATAAATTATAAATTATATTAATTAAAAAAATGCGGAGTATTACACTGATCTTGATCCTTTGACATGTCTTCGACTCCTACCTCATTCTCCTTTGCCATGTCATTCTCAATTCGCATGCCTACTTTTTCCTTCTCCTCCCCTGCTTCCTTTATGACTTGCCGAACCATAACCAACTCTTATTCAGATGGCTTATCCCCCGTTTCCACCATTCTCAGTATCAACCTAGCCATTGTTTGTAGCTGTGTAGTAGAAATGAATGTGATTAAAGTAAGTAGTATAATTTCAGCATATATATTTATAAATTATGTTGAATAAAATACAGTATTTATATACCCTATCATCACCACTCATTGTCCTTCGAGTAGCTTTTCCAAAATACTTAGTGATACCAACATGCGTCGATACCCCTCTCACACGACCTTGATGCTCTGCTTTGCCGATTACCCTTGCAAGAATGTAATCACATCCTCGAGGCTTCCATTTTCCTTCCTCTACCTCCTTCTCACAGATCCTCAACATACACAAAAAACCATTATTGATGTGAGTCATAATTATGCACATTTAGTCCCCTAATTGAACCTAATGTTGATGTGAGTCATAATTATGCACATTATTGATGTGAGCCATTTTATTCGTCATTTGCTTCCTATTTCCTTTCCTAGTGCATTTCATATGTCTTGTAGGAAAGAAGATAATGAGACGAAATTCCCGTCTCTCGCGTATATTCGGAAGCTTGTTGATGATCTTTGATGGACAAGTATGAAGAGGAGGCAAGAATGATAGGAATAAGAGTATATGAAGGCATCATAGGCGTAAAAGCAAGGCAATAAGGCCTGGCCCTCAACCCGCTCGAGTCGAAGGCAACCCGCTCGAGTTGACCCTCAACTCGCTCGAGTCGAGCTCGACTTGCTCGAGTTGGTGCCCAGAATTGCCTCCCACGGATCCCCTTTGAAACGTGCAAGGCTCTATTTGACACTTATGCTTATTTCCTAATCCACCCTTACTTAAACCTATTGTTGTACCTACTATATAAACTCCATTTGTAATAATCAAGAGGTTAAATCCTCTTAGTTGGGATTAAACTTCCTTAGATTAGATTAGGAGTAGATTAGAATAGATTAGCCTTTAATTATTCCACAAATTGCACTTTAATATTTCCTTAATATTTGTTCAAGATTTCTTATTGGGTAATTGAAGATTATTGGGTTATTATTTGGAGAATTGACAACTCTTCATCAATCAATCAATTTCTCTTCTATTATTCTTTGCTTTATATTTGATCATCCTAAGTTGGTACAATTTCTCTACTCTTTACTTAATCCTTGTTTATTGTTTTACTCCTTCATCATGTTTAGACTTGTTAATATGATTGACACCCTTGTTAACATGTTTTCCATGATCATGAGTGAGTAATTCTTTAACTAGGGTCAATGGGGGATTAGGGGAGTTAATCATGGGATAGATATTTACTTAATAAGTTCATATGAATGCTTGCTTGTTATAGTTTCAACTTATGTACATGTTATGTTTTATGAAGTGCTTGATTGACAACCTAGCATGATTCTCTTTTCCTTTCAACAAGACTTATAAGATATAAACCAACTCATGGCTTGTTAGACCATGCATATAGTTCAATAGGAAGAATTAAGTGGACTTGTAAGTGTTGTAAAGTCTTGATCGACTCGGCTCCGAGACCCAAAACTTCCTAGGAATTGTAAGATATAAACTAATTCAATTCCATTACAACAATAAATTGCTTGAATCTATGAAACTTATTTATGTGATCTCATAATGATTCCCATATGAAACCATGACATCCTAGTGTCCTTTACCATTTGTTTACTTCCTTTGTTGCTTGTTTTACCTAACATTGCTTTTATTGCTTTCATTAGTTTAGAACTATCAACCTCAAACCCAAACAAATTGTGACACTAGCATAAATTGAGATAGATAGATTTAGAACCCAAAGCACACCGTCCCGTGGTTCGACCTCGACTTAACCACTATCTAGTTGTTTGTTGAGAATATAAATGTATTTGATTGAGCGTACGACGACAACGAACATCAAAATGGCGCCGTTACCGGGGATGGTGTTATGTGAATAAATTCTTGTTTGTTTGTATATTTTTATTTTGCTTTAACCTTTAGGAACTTGTTCCTCAAGGTCGTTCTTATCATTTTTGTGTAGTTTCCTTGGTTATAGTTGTTTCCTTGTCTTAGCTATGATGATGGCTCAAGACTTGACACATGGAGTATGTAGTGGATCTTCTGAGTATGACTACAATGGGTATGGGGAGTTTGAGGAGCAAGTCAACACAAACCTACCTTAAAACTCATACAATGAAAGTCCTAACTACAACCCCAACTTTTCCCACCAAAATCCCCACATCCAATCTCCACAACAACCATCCACCCAAGACTCATTTTACAACCAATTTTAAATACCCCAATATGACCACTTCTACACCCACACACAATAAGAAGATGAGCCCAACATTGACATTAAAGATTTGGTTCTCCAAATGATGGGAGATCAACAAAATTTCTTCAAACAAGTGCTACAGGAGAACCAAAATAGGGACAATGTTCTTCAAAGCATTGCTACCTATGGTGAGGAGTTGGCAATTCGAATTGCCCAAATGAAGGCTACCCAAGTAACCATCTAAACGAACACTCTTCACCAATTATTAAGCATTGACCATTAATGTGAATTAAAGGAAATGACCTTTGATGAAGAAGATGTGAAGTGGGAAGAGCCAATCTCCTTGAGCTCTTGTGAGTATGAAAGTATGGTCTTTGATGAAGAAGATATGAGGTTGAGTAAACCAAATACTCTTAGCCTTTGTGAGTATGAGGGTGTGTCATTTGAAGTGGACGTTATGGTAGTGGAGAAAGAGTTAATGAGAAGGAGTGAAGCCCCCATTTATGATTCATATGTAGAAAGAGATGATGACAAGCCTATGGAAGAAGATTATGCGCAATATGTGTCTTACAAAGACTTATGGAATGAAGAAGAGGTGGACTTAAAAGAGGAATGGAGTTGTGAGATTGCCTCACTTGAGGAGCCCATCCTTGAGAAGTTTGAGGTATGCTTCCATGGAGAAGATGAATATCTCTTTCCTATTGACTATGAGGACCTTTCCGCACCCACCATGGAACCTATGATTGTTGGAGATGATATGGTAAACCTTCTCCAAGAGGTCAAATTGTCATATAAAAGGTATTGGTGGAGAAGCTCCAGAACAAAGCTATGAATGAGCTTACGTGTGGAGACTTGGAACCCACAATATCAATTCCTAAGCTATCCCGTCGTCAATGCTATGAGAATTCTCCTTCTACTCTTGAAGGATTGATAAATTTAAATGATATCATCATCACCATATTTGAGGGAGACGGGAGAGAATGGAAGCCTCTCGATGACAAGAATTATAAGCTTGATAGTTTGGAGAGCCAAACAGGCTATCATGAAAAGGCCAAAGTGAAGGGGAGAAAATTCCGTACGAAGCCCCTTGTGGAGGATTTGCTCTATTCTATTTTGAAGTGGCCAAGGGCCTGCTTGTGCTTATTTAAGGCCTATTCAAAAGCCTTTGATTGCCTACTAAGATCATTAAGCTCAATGGATAATGAAATTTGTCATTTGACTTAGTTTGGTGGAGTCTTATCTCAAACCACCATTTGTAATATAACTTATTAAAACTTGCATTTAGTGTAATTCTGCTTGCATTCATCGCATGAGAGATGAAAAGGAGGGATCTCATATTTTGATTGAGCATCTTGAACGAAAATGATGAAAATGAGAAGATAGGAAATGCAAAGAAATGAACAGAATGGAGGATTCGAGCCTTTGTTTATTTGGCAATTCATTAAAAAAAGTGTTGGGACAAAAATTGCATGAACCCGTGGGGATTGAGGTGAACTCGCACTAGTTGAAGCCCAAAGAAAGAAAAAAAAAAGTTAACTACATGAGAACTCGGGCGGATTCTGGAGAATCCGAGTGTCCCAAAGCCTCAACTCGAGCGGGTTAAAATCGACTCGAGCGGGTCGATTAATAACTCGAGCGAGTTAAAATTGACTCGAGCGGGTTGACCCTGAAACTCAATTTTTCTCTCATTTGGCTCGTGATATGGCTATGTATGCATCCTATCTACCATCTTCATCTTCTAAAAATATAAAAACCATTGAGGTCATGATGGTAAGAACCCTTTCTTTCCCTATCTCTCATGTGTAGTTGCATTTATGTAGTTACCTCATGATTAAACCCCTTTTCTCCTATATTATCAATAGTGTTTAATTTCGGTTTGGGGAGGTTAGATCATGAAATGACATACATCATATAGTTAATCATATAGTATAGCTTGCATTGTAATATATCTCTCATGTCTCATATAGTTATTGCATATAATTAAATTTGCATTCATGCATAGTCACTAATGACCAAACCTCATTTCTCCTATACTAGAAATAGTGCTTAAATCGGTTTGGGGAGGTTTGATCATAGGTGACCTAAGCATTTACTTAGAACATGCATCATCTAATTTAGTTTAGATTGCATTCATTTGTTATATATGTCATATAGAATTGCATTTACTTAGAGCATGCATTCATTCTTATCATTGCATTTGTACTTCATTTCCATAAAATCAAAATCCAAAAACATGTATTTCTTTTTCATTCCTTCTCCTACATGTACATTGAGGACAATGTTCAAAATAAAGTAGGGGATGAGAATTTATATTCCAAAACACATAAAAATTGGAAATTTTTTAAAAAATCCAAAAATATGTTCTTTAAATACATAAAAACAAAACCCATAAAATTTAAAAATTTAAAAATTCCAAAAACATATTCTTTCTTTGTAGCATAAAATTGTATATATTTGTTTGTTTGTCACTCTTATCACATTGGAACGACTACGCTACATTCAAAGCATGAGGGATATAGAAGACCTCATGGTATGATCTTTCCAAATATCCTTCCTCCTTCTTATATATTAATGACAATGTGGCTACATTTTGATCGATGCGGCATGAACCTATGTGTTATTAAGAGTTTTCATTTAGTTTATATGGCATGTTAGTTGGTAGAAGCATATGCATTAGATTTGTATATATGTTAGTTGCATCATGGCATGTACTTGCATTTTAGAAAAATTTTGTTAAAATGCCTATTTGGGAAGCTTGACAAATGTATATAAGGCCCTTGTAGATAATTTTCTCCTTGATACTTCGTTTACTAAAATACTCTCAAGACACCCTAGGATGTGTCATAATAGTATCTTTTGTCCCATGGTCTAAGACCTAGTCATGAGTGCCTTGTGGTGTGATAACTCCTTGGCTACCGTTTATTGCAATGTGACCTTTAAAGCCATGCAATCGTTCTTTCACTTCTATCATCATTTTCTCAAACAAAAAAGGAATGGGCACAAAAACATCAAATTGAGTTGAAGTACCAAATCAAAATCAAATGTTTGTAAATTGCATCAATGAAATGAGGAGCAAAAATAGACTCCTATGCCTTAATCGAAGTACCCTTACTACAAATGGGATTACTTTGAAAAATGTTAAAAAATGCAAAATTGAAATTGCCAAGCATCAAAATGCCAAACATAAAAAGTGGCAAGAAATGTTCTCCAATGTCAAATATTACAAAAATGGGGGAAAAATAACCTACAAGCAAACAACCATCATGAAACTCATACACTTTTAATCCATTTTATCCTTTTATGATTCTATTTTTGTTCCATGGTGGAGAGGGGACGACCCTTCTTCTTGTCTAGGCAAGAGGGAATTCCGCGATCCTACAGCGTTTTCTAACACCATAGGGAATTGGGTCTTGACAAAAGCATTTAGCAATTGTGGATGAAAGTATCCTAGTTTAAAACAACTTGGAGGTGACTTGTTTGTATCCTCTTGGACTTAGTAACTAGGAGAACTAAAATCTATGGTGGAATGTGTACCCTTAAACTGCTTCCCTTGTAGATGATTTCCGCCACTTAGATGAGGAAAGTGGCTATTCTTTTGTAGATACATCCTTTACTTGTTTTCATGTGCTTAATTGTTAGGATACATCGCCATTTTGGTAAGCTCCACCTTGACTTGCAAGAAGGCATCTTACCTCATGGATGTCTTGTTGTGAGTAGAAGGGGCGGAGTGAGACCCGTTAATTGTCTCACATAGTTTATATTATTATTAGGATAGTTTAAATAATGGTCTAGTTCTACTCACCTCTTTACTCGAGACGATTAAAGGTTCGGTTTGGGGATACTTGATGTGAGTCATAATTATGCACATTTAGTCCCCTAACTGAACCTAATTTTGCGTACCAACATAGCATTTCATAGCCATTTTATTCGTCATTTGCTTCCTATTTGCTTTCCTCGTGCATTTCATATGTCTTGGAGGAAAGAAGATAATGAGGCGGAATTTTCATCTCTCGCGCATATTCGGAAGCTTGTTGATGATCTTGGTTGGACTAGTATGAAGAGGAGGCAAGAATGACGACCAAATAATGATAGGAATAAGAGTATATGAAGGCATCATATATAGGCGTAAAAGCAAGGGAAGAAGGCCTGACCCTCAACCCGCTCGAGTCGAAGGCAACCCGCTCGAGTTGACCCTCAACCCGCTCTAGTCGAGCTCGACCCGCTCGAGTTGGTGCCCAGAACTGCCTCCCACGGATCCCCTTTAAAACGTGCAAGGCTATATTCGACACTTATGCTTATTTACTAATCTACCCTTGCTTAAACCTAATGTTGTACCTACTATATAAACTCCATTTGTAATAATCAAGAGGTTAAGTACTCTTAGTTGGGATTAAGCTTCCTTAGATTAGAGTAGGAGTAGATTAGAATAGATTAGCCTTTAATCATTCCACAAATTGCACTTTATCTTTCCTTAATAATTGTCCAAGATTTCTTATTGGGTAATTAAAGATTATTAGGTTATTATTTGGAGACTTGACAACTCTTCATCAACCAATCAAGTTCTCTTCTATTATTCTTTGCTTTCTATTTGATCATCCTAAGTTGATAAAATTTCTATACTCTTTACTTAATCCATGTTTATTGTTTTACTCCTTCATCATGTTTAGACTTGTTAATATGATTGACACCCTTGTTAGCATGTTTTCCATGATCATGAGTGAGTAGTTCTTTAACTAGGGTTAATGGGGGATTAGGTGAGTTAATCATAGGATAGATATTTACTTAATAAGTTCATATGAATGCATACTTGTTATAGTTTCAACTTATGCACATGTTATGTTTGATGAAATTCTTGATTGACAACCTAGCATGATTCTTATCCTTTCAACAAGACTTGTAAGACATAAACCAACTCAAGGCTTGTTAGAACATGCATGTAGTTGAATAGGAAGAATTAAGTGGACTTGTAGGTGTTGTAAAGTCTTGACCGACTAGGCTCTGAGACCCAAAACTTCCCAGGAATTGTAAGATATAAACTAACTCGATTCCATTACAACATATAAATTGCTTTCATCTATGAAACTTATTTATGTGATCTCATCATGATTCCCATATGAACCCATGACATCCTATTGTCCTTTACCATTTGTTTACTTCCTTTGTTGCTTTTTTTAACTTACATTGCTTTTATTGCTTTCATTAGTTTAGAACTATCAACCTCAAACCCAAACCAATTGTGACACTAGCATAAATTGAGATAGATAGACTTAGAACCCAAAGCAAACCATCCCGTGGATCGACCTCGACTTAACCACTATGTAGTTATTTGTTGAGAATATAAATGTGTTTGATTGAGTGAATAACGACTCGCTCACCATCAATTATGCAACTAAATTTTATTTAAACTCACAATTATATAACCAACCACTAGTGGTAGGAGTGACATATTTACTTAAACTTACAATTTTCTCTTTGATGGCCTTATCATATGGAGATTCAAACTGTCCATTCTTAGGAGTGTGACCGGCCACCCAAGCGTCGTGACGATTGACAGTTCCAAGCTTTGGCTTCTATTCATTCATCACACTGATATCCTTTCTCTCTATCTCTCTCTCTCTCTCTCTCTCTCTCTCTCTCTCTCTCTCTCTCTCTCTCTCTCTCTCTCTCTCTCTCTCTATATATATATATATATATATATATATATATATATATATATATATATATATATATATATATATATATATATATATATATATATATGTATGTATACATATGTATAGTATAAGGTTCATCTAAGTCCACCTTTCAATTGTGAGTCCATAAATCCTCTTTAGGACCATTGGATGGGAAGGTTGGAGGGCTGAGATTGGAAGCAAAAAAAGAGGGATTATGGCCTAATTAAACCCTTTTCCCTCTCTAACTTTTCTAATCTACCTTAATCTAACACTAATTTACTATATAACATTTTTTCTTCCACTAACTTCTCACTCATCTCTCACAATTCCAGTCCTCTATCTCTCTAAAACCCAATTAATTCAAATATCTCAAATAATTACCCCAATTAATTCACCCAAAAAATCCAAAATAAATCACTCAAGAAATCCTCCCACCACCCACTGCCGCCACCACCACCATAATAATACACCCGACATCAACACCACCACCACCCTTGTTAGAAATCTATATCTCATTACTTAACATATTCATATATGTGATGATTTAATTTAGTCATAAAATTAAACATTGATCTTATGCATGCAAACAATAATAAAAATAAAGAAGAAATCATCAACCCTTACATTGATATTTCGGATTTTGGGTACAAGTGAGTTCTCCTACTCACTTGTTCTTGAGCTCTCCAAATATTGGATGAACAAGGATTCAAGTGTAGAATCCCTCCCAAGGATTAATACCCAAGGTAATCTCTTAATAAAATTAATATTATTATTACTAGAACAATATTAATTTAAATAAAATTGACCAAAATATTATTTTGTTCTCTTAATATTTCGGTTAAGAGAAGGGAGAAAGAGGAAGAATTTTATCTCTCTAAAACTCTTATTTTAGATGGATGGATAGAATGAATAATACACTAATCTTTTATGTAGTGTATAAGGTAAAAAATTAGAGGAAAAACCCATGATATTTTCCTTTCACAAAACCGTGTAGAGGGAGGGGTTCAAAGGGCCAATGCATGAGGAAGGTGCTCTTCACAAGAGGCATTAGGTTCGCATGGCTAGGTTTAGGCAAAAATGATTATGTTTACAACTTAGTTTAACATAATAATTTCCTAATACTCCCACTAATTTCGGTCCATATTAAGATAAAATGGATTCCATTTTAACTTTGTCAATTTGTCAATTTGTCACATGTCACATGTCATGTAAAATTGTTATGTATTTTTAACATATTAAAAATCAACACATTAATAAAAATACGTCATATACATAATTGACTTAGTAATTCATAATTACTTGTACCAAAATATTTTACCAATTATAAATCACAACATCTTGTATTTATAATTAATTATTCATTCAAATGCAATTGTTTCCTTAAACAATAATTTCATCTAAGTAATAAAACAATGCAATCACTTAGACCGTATCTTATTTAATCAAATTATAATGAGATACGCAAATATTACTTCCAAAATCGTCCGTCAATTTTAAGTAATTTAATTAACCCGTATCATCATACGATCAATTAAATAATCAATTAAGAGTGTTACCCTTTAGGTGTGACCTAAGGGGATCAACTGATCACCACCGTCGCACGAGAGTAATGTCAACTCTAGTAAGCCAATCATTACCGATATGTGTGGACCAGTTGACAGTAAAATTTAATTCCCAATTGTATTCTTTAAAATTAGACTTAAACATGTGATCATCATGATCAACAGTTGTGATCGCATTATTGTCGGAGGACACATATTCCAACAATCTGCAACTTGTCCTCGACAAGTGTGTGTCACCAATTATCTTGTCCTATTGCTATCTCCCACTCAATGCAAGGTGTCTTTCAGGTCGTACTTGCAAGTGATCATATCGAGAGTGGTTTCCTCGATCTGGAGAATAACTGATTGACCGGATTTATCTACCATAGATATCATCCGAGCGTGGCCACACATTTCCAGTTCATTACTCCTTGAGTGGCCCTGAGATATTGTTATAACCCTGACTAGGGGTGGACAATTCCTATCGCACCCATTCCCTTTGACTAGCCACAGCCATCATAATCCAAAATATGCCCATTTGACCCCATTTACGAAGGTCGTAGTAACACAAATCAAAGTTAATCTGAAACTGTGTCATCTTAGGCGAATAGTCTTTAGTCAAAAGAATCGACTCATTAGAATACTATAGTAGCTCTCGCCACGACCAGGCTATATAAATTTGCGAGAACTCTATAAGCGGTCATAAGGCCCGACAAAGTGTTCCTAACAGTCTGCCTATGTGATCGACTAGTCATTCTCATATGACTCCATGGCACTTGAACTTGCCATCAATCGCATCACATTCTAGTCACTTCGAGACGTCACCTCATGTAAGTAACTATGGGCGAATATAATGCTAATCCGTGTTCACTTTAACGGGGTTCAATTGTCTCTACAACCCGTTTGGATGTAACAAAGTATAAGGTGAGTTAATAATAAATCAAACGACAAATGTCGACATCACATTCGGGTAGTCAATACCATATTACAACCTTGTGATGCATATCGTAAGTGTGTAAACACTAGTTGATTGCAATAGAAGTTTAACATACCATGTGTCCATGTGTTCAAACTTCTTTTATCGCATTTTCCTTTATATTCATGTTATCTCTCATAGCATGAACCTTACCAAGTACACATATAGGTTCCCAACCTCGGTTTGGGTTCTTTATCTTGAAAGAACTTTCTTGTTGTTTATCACACAACCAACGAATTTTTGGTGGATGATATAACTTGCACTGGGCAAGTGTTCCACCCACTCACAATGCACTAGGTATATGTTTTGTAGAGTCTTGCAACAATTGTCAAGATGATTAGCCTAGCACTTCTCACAAGTCCTAGCATATTAGGAAATATTAGTTTTGAGTAACTTCTTACTTCAACTAAGTATCTTTCCAAACTTCTTATTTCTCCTTTTAGCTTGAAAAGCTTAGGATTTTCATAAACCCTTACCTGTGTTCGAACTTTAATATGTGCAACCTCTTGACACATAACAGAGTGTTCTGTCCAACACTGAAATAGCTCATCGGATTCTCCTCGAGAATTCATGACGATTCTTCTATGGCTTGCCAATGATTCATCATGCTCTTATGCATATGATTCATTATTGGACATGTGCATGATTATTCTAATGGCGGAAACATTAGTACTTAGGTTCAATGAACGACCATGACTGCTAATGGCAATTCCATTTTCATTGACATGAATAACCTACGTTTCTCGTTGATTCGATGTGTATATCTCAATACTTATCCAACATCTCATGATGTGATTGGATTCATCATAGTCCATTTTCATCCAGAATTGAAAACTCAAATACTTATTTGTGAAAGAAAGTATTAGCTCGTCATTCTCAATGAGTAATGAGTTATAAACTTTTACAAGATGATTGCTCCTACTAAATTCCATGTCTTCACATGATAATTTCCAACTCCCACTTAATTCATATATTTCGCAATTGACTACTCAATCGAAACATTTCAAGAATTGAAATATTTTTGCTTTGCTAAGTTATTAAGATAAAACCATATATGTTCCCATCATATCCTTTCAAAATACCTATTTTGAAAAGGTTTCAATCTTAACCTTATGGAAAGAGATTTTAATCTCTAACTCATTCATTTTATAATGATGCGTAGCAATGTCATTATTTAAATATGAATAATATCTAATATACGTCCTTCTCAAAATACCCTTTTCGGAAGGAGGTTTAACCATTTCATTTTCATAATGAGGTTAAGTAATGACATTAGCGTGGTTAACAATTAATTTAGCTTTTGTAGATATCGGCATATCAATCTTTGCAACTTTTAGTAATAAATCTCATTTATTTTTGAGGATGCAAATTTGATTCATTTAGGCTCTTAAGTAAATATCAATATTGAAACTATTGGTCAAATGTTGTTCATAAACTAGTCAAAACTCTTGTTAAGACTTTACATTAGTCATTCTTATTCCAAAACTTTCTTTTGGTCTCCTCGTGTAGTTATCTTGAGAACATATTCTTTTGATTACTTCACTTGGTCTCTTTTGTCATGTAGATTTCATCTATTCGAGACCATAGATCTCATATATTCGTGTACACTATATAAATAGGTATACAAATCATTCTTTAATCATTCTTTCTTGCGTAGATCTCATTTACACAAGTACAAAAATTTTTCTTGGTGTTCTTTGTGTCTTCATTTTTCTCCCACTCTATCTTTAGAATGAATATACTAGAGATTCAAAGATACCTTATGAGACACAAATAATGATTTTGAAGTATAAGGAGGACTATCGCATAGGTTGACTAATTGTTTTAGATTTGATAAGTGTACTTGGTGATAGACATTCCTTTAAGAGAGTTCATCAACTCAATATCACTTTATAATTGATCACACACAAGCCTTAAGCTTGTGGACATATAATGAATTCCATCATTATAGTTGTCCATTAGATCACTTTAAGTGAATGATCATATGTTCTATGAGCAAGCATATAAAGACGAATTTTAGAACAAGGATAAAATACGATAAAACGGGTGACTTGGGTTGCAAACCAAGCCACCATTATCCAAAATACAACCATTATCCAAAATACATTTCCATGTCGAACACGGAAATAAAAAGGTTCTAAAATCCGAAACATAAATTAAAATAAGACAATAAAAAGCCAAGCTTCATGGAAGCTACTCCTAGCTTCTTGATGGTTTCTTAAGCTTGCTTATCTTTTCCCTTATCCTTGCTTGGTGGAGGCCTTATTTACAATAAAAAGGGGATACATTATCACAACTTTGTATCACAATACCTTAGTTGAATTAGAAACATAAAAGAAAGGATAGTCATTTACCTACTGGAGTGATCTTTCCAGCTTTAATGTCACCAAGATATTTGGAACAATTTCTTTTCCAATGTCCAACACCATTACAATAATGACATTTATCAAGAGGACCCTTCTTGATCTTGGAAGTGCTAGCTTCATAAGTCTTAGCTTTGGTGAAAGTGGGAGCTTGCTTTTTACCCTTCTTCCCATTCTTCTTGAACTTCCCCTTGCTTTTGGTGCTTATGTTAAGCTCATCCATAGGTGGTTTAACATTTAACCCCATGTCTCTTTCGGCTTGCACAAGTAACTCGTGCAACTCTTCAAGAGACACGTCCATGTCTTGCATGTTAAAATTCACCCGGAATTGAACATACGCTTTGAGTTTGGATAAGGAGTGTAGAACCCTATCTACAATGAGTTCTTTGGGGATTTCAACCTTTTGAATCTTCAAGGTCTCGACGAGCTCCATTAACTTAAGCACGTGAGGGCTAACCTTTTGGCCCTCTTTAAAGTCGAGATAAAAGAATGCCGCGGCCGCCTCATATTGGACGATCCGCGGAGTTTGTGAAAATATTGTCACAAGCTTGGAATAGATTTCATTAGCGGTGCCCATCTTAAAGGCTCTCCTTTGGAGATCCGCCTCCATCAAAAAGATCAACACATTTTTCATTGCGGCGGACTCCTTGTGGTAAGCCTCATATGCTTCCCTAGTAGCGGCACTCGACCTAGCATTAGGTTCGGGTGGAGAGGCCTCGGTGAGGTAACGAAGCTTGTCGTCACCTTGGGCGGCTAGTTTGAGTTGGGCATCCCAATCGGAGAAATTTGACCCAATCTTTTCAAGTTTACATCGATCCATGAAGGATCGGAGCCATGAAGTATTAGTGAGAGGTGTGGCGTTGGTGTTTGGAGTGGCCATTTGTTATGAGAAATAGAAGCGGTCTACAAAACAAAATATAGAAGGAATAAAACATATGTCGTTTTCAAAATAATAATACTCGTAAAATTTTTAATTTAAACAAGTTTTATTGCATTTATCTAGTGACCTCTACCCAACTTAGATAAACGATTCCAAGACCCAAATTCATATTAACTTGGGCACGGTGTGGCCGATGAAACCCTTATCAAAATAACTCGGTGGATTAATTCTTTAATCGATTTTACTTTTAGAACTCTTGGTCGATAAAATTACATTAATATTTATCTTTAGCCCAAAACAAATCCGACAACGGCACGGTGTGGCCGATAAAACCCTTATAAAAAACTTTTGTTGAGTTCAATCCAAATTTCGAATAAATGTGTCCATGATCCAAACCCACATTAACTTGGGCACGGTGTGGCAGATGAAACCCTCATCAACATGAATTCGGTGGATAGACATTTATCACCCACTTCCCCTACGTAACAAGGTTTGTACCCCGGTGTGGCCGAGTGCACTCCTCACGATATAGGTTTTCATGGTTTCTACTATTTGGTAAGGCTATGTCTCAATTGATTATTTTTAGCGAGAGTTCATGTCAATTAATTATCTATCACGTTTTAAGTGAACTAAAGCGGTGAACTACGATAATTCTAATTGACACGGTCGATAAACTCGATTAAAATGACAATGCATGTTTTAGTTATGGCGATTTAGCGATACATGCAACATATAAATAAAATGCAAAACATAAATTAAATCCTAGTATGGCCTTCCTAAAATAGAAAATCTAATTAACTATTACATATTCGGAAATCAACTCCATTGGTCCCTTAAACTTCGGTTTTGGCACGCATCTCGAGGTAACACCGTCTTTATGTATCGCCTTCTTGAGTGACACCGTCTTCAAGTAACTCCGGAACAAATAAATTACATAATTTCCTATTATACATTTATAATTAAAATAAAATAAATCTATTAAATTACATAACGGTGATACGAGATCACAATAAATTACAACCGAATCGATATTCCCATACATTTCGGGTAATACCAATTAAAAACTAAGGCCATACTAAGTAAAATTACATAAAATAAAATTGTGACAATCATAAATAAAATGCAGCATTATAATATGTATGAACATGCCCAATTTTATGCTAAATCGCCTTTAAGGAGCCAATATCGTATATTAAACGGCTTTTACGGATTTGCGTGATTCAACCTTTTAAAATCACAATAAATTACATAAAATCATATTTATGCACAAGTTAATTACCCTTATAAACTTAGGACTCAAAATTAGTCTCCACTAACTATTTGACTATAATTAACTTATATTTCTTAAAATTGTTCATTAAGGGACTCAAAATTACAAAAAAAAATGCTATAAACTTCAAATAAATCACAAAAATTTCAAATAAATTCAAAATTTGAAATTTAAACTCATGGACATTCTGGAAAAATACCATGACACTCATAATGTTCAAAAACTTAGGTTAAAAATTTAGAAATTTATCGGGAAAAACAATGTTGCGGTTTATCGGATTTATCAATTATAATCATAAAAACATGAGGAAAAATTATATTCATCAACTTTTCAATTTTAGATCTTAAAAAGATAATAAAATGCAACATGTGACGTTTTTCCTTAGTCATGAGGTATGTTTTAGCAATTATTCACTAATTAAGTCACTATTTATGTTATTTTTCATCAAAAATTCATAAATCATGCATAAAGACTTCATTATAGCCTATTATTTTACACACATCTTATAAAATTGCATGTGACAATATAATAAATTTCTATGACCAGATTCAAAATATTTCTCATATTAACCTATTTTTCATTTAAATTCGATTTTTATCATGAAAAATCCATATTTCGAGCATACAAACTCCAAAAATTCTGAAAATTTACAGGTCATCTAAAACTAATATATGTGAAAACATATCCAAAAACCACTAGAAAATTCGAAGTTTAGCTAATTTTAGTCCGAAAATGACATTTTTATCATAAAATCACATTTTAATGCCATTATTATATAAATTGAACAATAAAAATCCATAATTTAACCAAAAAATCCTAAATACATTTTAGGACCAGAAACTTTAACCTGCATAATTTATTTCGTGATATATCATAATAACACAAATTTATAAATTTTATATGTTAATCGTATAACTCGAAAAAATTATAACCAATTTGCATGCAAACAACCTAAGGCTCTTGATACCGCTTGTTAGAAATATATATCTCATTACTTAACATATTCATATATGTGATGATTTAATTTAGTCATAAAATTAAACATTGATCTTATGCATGCAAACAATAATAAAAATAAGGAAGAAATCATCAACCCTTACATTGATATTTCGGATTTTTGGGCACAAGTGAGTTCTCCTACTCACTTGTTCTTGAGCTCTCCAAATATTGGATGAACAAGGATTCAAGTGTAGAATCCCTCCCAAGGATTAATACCCAAGGTAATCTCTTAATAAAATTAATATTATTATTACTAGAACAATATTAATTTAAATAAAATTGACCAAAATATTATTTTGTTCTCTTAATATTTCGGCTAAGAGAAGGGAGAAAGAGGAAGAATTTTATCTCTCTAAAACTCTTATTTTAGATGGATGGATAGAATGAATAATACACTAATCTTTTATGTAGTGTATAAGGTAAAAATTAGAGGAAAAACCCATGGTATTTTCCTTTCACAAAACCGGGTAGAGGGAGGGGTTCAAAGGGCCAATGCATGAGCAAGGTGCTCTTCACAAGTGGCATTAGGTTCGCATGGCTAGGTGTAGGCAAAAATGATTATGTTTACAACTTAGTTTAACATAATAATTTCCTAATACTCTCACTAATTTCGGTCCATATTAAGATAAAATGGATTCCATTTTAACTTTGTCAATTTGTCAATTTGTCACATGTCACATGTCATGTAAAATTGTTATGTATTTTTAACATATTAAAAATCAACGCATTAATAAAAATACGTCATATACATAATTGACTTAGTAATTCATAATTACTTGTACCAAAATATTTTACCAATTATAAATCACAACATCTTGTATTTATAATTAATTATTCATTCAAATGCAATTGTTTCCTTAAACAATAATTTCATCTAAGTAATAAAACAATTCAATCACTTAGTCCGTATCTTATTTAATCAAATTATAATGAGATACGCAAATATTACTTCCAAAATGGTCCGTCAATTTTAAGTAATTTAATTAACCCGTATCATCATACGATCAATTAAATAATCAATTAAGAGTGTTACCCTTTAGGTGTGACCTAAGGGGATCAACTGATCACCACCGTCGCACGAGAGTAATGTCAAACTCTAGTAAGCCAATCATTACCGATATGTGTGGACCAGTTGACAGTAAAATATTAATTCCCAATTGTATTCTTTAAAATTAGACTTAAACATGTGATCATCATGATCAACAGTTGTGATCGCATTATTGTCGGAGGACACATATTCCAACAATCTCCCACTTGTCCTCGACAAGTGTGTGTCACCAATTATCTTGTCCTATTGCTATCTCCCACTCAATGCAAAGTGTCTTTCAGGTCGTATTTGCAAGTGATCATATCGAGAGTGGTTTCCTCGATCTGGAGAATAACTGATTGACCGTATTTATCTACCATAGATATCATCCGAGCGTGGCCACGCATTTCCAGTTCATTACTCCTCGAGTGGCCCTGAGATATTGTTATAACCCTGACTAGGGGTGGACAATTCCTATCGCACCCATTCCCTTTGACTAGCCACAGCCATCATAACCCAAA
Source organism: Silene latifolia (assembly GCF_048544455.1). NCBI lineage: Eukaryota > Viridiplantae > Streptophyta > Magnoliopsida > Caryophyllales > Caryophyllaceae > Silene > Silene latifolia. The sequence goes on from NC_133538.1 coordinate 145,521,006, forward strand.
ATATGCCCATTTGACCCCATTTACGAAGGTCGCAGTAACACAAATCAAAGTTAATCTGAAACTGTGCCATCTTAGGCGAATAGTCTTTAGTCAAAAGAATCGACTCATTAGAATACTATAGTAGCTCTCGCCACGACCAGGCTATATAAATTTGCCAGAACTCTATAAGCGGTCATAAGGCCCGACAAAGTGTTCCTAACAGTCTGCCTATGTAATCGACTAGTCATTCTCATATGACTCCATGGCACTTGAACTTGCCATCAATCGCATCACATTCTAGTCACTTCGAGACGTCACCTCATGTAAGTAACTATGGGCGAATATAATGCTAATCCGTGTTCACTTTAACGGGGTTCAATTGTCTCTACAACCCGTTTGGATGTAACAAAGTATAAGGTGAGTTAATAATAAATCAAACGACAAATGTCGACATCACATTCGGGTAGTCAATACCATATTACAACCTTGTGATGCATATCGTAAGTGTGTAAACACTAGTTGATTGCAATAGAAGTTTAACATACCTTGTGTCCATGTGTTCAAACTTCTTTTATCGCATTTTCCTTTATATTCATGTTATCTCTCATAGCATGAACCTTACCAAGTACACATATAGGTTCCCAACCTCGGTTTGGGTTCTTTATCTTGAAAGAACTTTCTGGTTGTTTCTCACACAACCAACGAATTTGTGGTGGATGATATAACTTGCACTGGTCAAGTGTTCCACCCACTCACAATGCACTAGGTATATGTTTTGTAGAGTCTTGCAACAATTGTCAAGATGATTAGCCTAGCACTTCTCACAAGTCCTAGCATATTAGGAAATATTAGTTTTGAGTAACTTCTTACTTCAACTAAGTATCTTTCCAAACTTCTTATTTCTCCTTTTAGCTTGAAAAGCTTAGGATTTTCATAAACCCTTACCTGTGTTCGAACTTTAATATGTGCAACCTCTTGACACATAACAGAGTGTTCTGTCCAACACTGAAATAGCTCATCGGATTCTCCTCGAGAATTCATGACGATTCTTCTATGGCTTGCCAATGATTCATCATGCTCTTATGCATATGATTCATTATTGGACATGTGCATGATTATTCTAATGGCGAAAACATTAGTACTTAGGTTCAATGAACGACCATGACTGCTAATGGCAATTCCATTTTCTTTGACATGAATAACCTACGTTTCTCGTTGATTCGATGTGTATATCTCAATACTTATCCAACATCTCATGATGTGATTGGATTCATCATAGTCCATTTTCATCCAGAATTGAAAACTCAAATACTTATTTGTGAAAGAAAGTATTAGCTCGTCATTCTCAATGAGTAATGAGTTATAAACTTTTACAAGATGATTGCTCCCACTAAATTCCATGTCTTCACATGATAATTTCCAACTCCCACTTAATTCATATATTTCGCAATTGACTACTCAATCGAAACATTTCAAGAATTGAAATATTTTTGCTTTGCTAAGTTATTAAGATAAAACCATATATGTTCCCATCATATCCTTTCAAAATACCTATTTTGAAAAGGTTTCAATCTTAACCTTATGGAAAGAGATTTTAATCTCTAACTCATTCATTTTATAATGATGCGTAGCAATGTCATTATTTAAATATGAATAATATCTAATATACGTCCTTCTCAAAATACCCTTTTCGGAAGGAGGTTTAACCATTTCATTTTCATAATGAGGTTAAGTAATGACATTAGCGTGGTTAACAATTAATTTAGCTTTTGTAGATATCGGCATATCAATCTTTGCAACTTTTAGTAATAAATCTCATTTATTTTTGAGGATGCAAGTTTGATTCATTTAGGCTCTTAAGTAAATATCAATATTGAAACTATTGGTCAAATGTTGTTCATAAACTAGTCAAAACTCTTGTTAAAACTTTACATTAGTCATTTTTATTCCAAAACATTCTTTTGGTCTCCTCGTGTAGTTATCTTGAGAACATATTCTTTTGATTACTTCACTTGGTCTCTTTTGTTATGTAGATTTCATCTATTCGAGACCATAGATCTCATATATTCGTGTACACTATATAAATAGGTATACAAATCATTCTTTAATCATTCTTTCTTGCGTGCGTAGATCTCATTTACACAAGTACAAAAATTTTTCTTGGTGTTCTTTGTGTCTTCATTTTTCTCCCACTCTATCTTTAGAATGAATATACTAGAGATTCAAAGATACCTTATGAGACACAAATAATGATTTTGAAGTATAAGGAGGACTATCACATAGGTTGACTAATTGTTTTAGATTTGATAAGTGTACTTGGTGATAGACATTCCTTTAAGAGAGTTCATCAACTCAATATCACTTTATAATTGATCACACACAAGCCTTAAGCTTGTGGACATATAATGAATCCCATCATTATAGTTGTCCATTAGATCACTTTAAGTGAATGATCATATGTTTCTATGAGCAAGCATATAAAGACGAATTTTAGAACAAGGATAAAATACGATAAAACGGGTGACTTGGGTTGCAAACCAAGCCACCATTATCCAAAATACAACCATTATCCAAAATACATTTCCATGTCGAACACGGAAATAAAAAGGTTCTAAAATCCGAAACATAAATTAAAATAAGACAATAAAAAGCCAAGCTTCATGGAAGCTACTCCTAGCTTCTTGATGGTTTCTTAAGCTTGCTTTTCTTTTCCCTTATCCTTGCTTGGTGGAGGCCCTATTTACAATAAAAAGGGAATACATTATCACAACTTTGTATCACAATACCTTAGTTGAATTAGAAACATAAAAGAAAGGATAGTCATTTACCTACTAGAGTGATCTTTCCAGCTTTAATGTCACCAAGATATTTGGAACAATTTCTTTTCCAATGTCCAACACCATTACAATAATGACATTTATCAAGAGGACCCTTCTTGATCTTGGAAGTGCTAGCTTCATAAGTCTTAGCTTTGGTGAAAGTGGGAGCTTGCTTTTTACCCTTCTTCCCATTCTTCTTGAACTTCCCCTTGCTTTTGGTGCTTATGTTAAGCTCATCCATAGGTGGGTTAAGATTTAACCCCATGTCTCTTTCGGCTTGCACAAGTAACTCGTGCAACTCTTCAAGAGACACGTCCATGTCTTGCATGTTAAAATTCACTCGGAATTGAACATACGCTTTGACTTTGGATAAGGAGTGTAGAACCCTATCTACAATGAGTTCTTTGGGGATTTCAACCTTTTGAATCTTCAAGGTCTCGACGAGCTCCATTAACTTGAGCACGTGAGGGCTAACGTTTTGGCCCTCTTTAAAGTCGAGATCAAAGAATGCCGCGGCCGCCTCATATTGGACGATCCGCGGAGTTTGTGAAAATATTGTCACAAGCTTGGAATAGATTTCATTAGCGGTGCCCATCTTAAAGGCTCTCCTTTGGAGATCCGCCTCCATCACAAAGATCAACACATTTTTCATTGCGGCGGACTCCTTGTGGTAAGCCTCATATGCTTCCCTAGTAGCGGCACTCGACCTAGCATTAGGTTCGGGTGGAGAGGCCTCGGTGAGGTAACGAAGCTTGTCGTCACCTTGGGCGGCTAGTTTGAGTTGGGCATCCCAATCGGAGAAATTTGACCCATTCTTTTCAAGTTTACATCGATCCATGAAGGATCGGAGCCATGAAGTATTAGTGAGAGGTGTGGCGTTGGTGTTTGGAGTGGCCATTTGTTATGAGAAATAGAAGCGGTCTACAAAACAAAATATAGAAGGAATAAAACATATGTCGTTTTCAAAATAATAATACTCGTAAAATTTTTAATTTAAACAAGTTTTATTGCATTTATCTAGTGACCTCTACCCAACTTAGATAAACGATTCCAAGACCCAAATTCATATTAACTTGGGCACGGTGTGGCCGATGAAACCCTTATCAAAATAACTCGGTGGATTAATTTTTTAATTGATTTTACTTTTAGAACTCTTGGTCGATAAAATTACATTAATATTTATCTTTAGCCCAAAACAAATCCGACAAGGGCACGGTGTGGCCGATAAAACCCTTATAAAAAACTTTTGTTGAGTTCAATCCAAATTTCGAATAAATGTGTCCATGATCCAAACCCACATTAACTTGGGCACGGTGTGGCAGATGAAACCCTCATCAACATGAATTCGGTGGATAGACATTTATCACCCACTTCCCCTACGTAACAAGGTTTGTACCCCGGTGTGGCCGAGTGCACTCCTCACGATATAGGTTTTCATGGTTTCTACTATTTGGTAAGGCTATGTCTCAATTGATTATTTTTAGCGAGAGTTCATGTCAATTAATTATCTATCACGTTTTAAGTGAACTAAAGCGGTGAACTACGATAATTCTAATTGACACGGTCGATAAACTCAATTAAAATGACAATGCATGTTTTAGTTATGGCGATTTAGCGATGCATGCAACATATAAATAAAATGCAAAACATAAATTAAATCCTAGTATGGCCTTCCTAAAATAGAAAATCTAATTAACTATTACATATTCGGAAATCAACTCCATTGGTCCCTTGAACTTCGGTTTTGGCACGCATCTCGAGGTAACACCGTCTTTATGTATCGCCTTCTTGAGTGACACCGTCTTCAAGGAACTCCGGAACAAATAAATTACATAATTTCCTATTATACATTTATAATTAAAATAAAATAAATCTATTAAATTACATAACGGTGATACGAGATCACAATAAATTACAACCGAATCGATATTCCCATACATTTCGGGTAATACCAATTAAAAACTAAGGCCATACTAAGTAAAATTACATAAAATAAAATTATGACAATCATAAATAAAATGCAGCATTATAATATGTATGAACATGCCCAATTTTATGCTAAATCGCCTTTAAGGAGCCAATATCGTATATTAAACGGCTTTTACGGATTTGCGTGATTCAACCTTTTAAAATCACAATAAATTACATAAAATCATATTTATGCACAAGTTAATTACCCTTATAAACTTAGGACTCAAAATTAGTCTCCACTAACTATTTGACTATAATTAACTTATATTTCTTAAAATTGTTCATTAAGGGACTCAAAATTACAAAAAAAAATGCTATAAACTTCAAATAAATCACAAAAATTTCAAATAAATTCAAAATTTGAAATTTAAACTCATGAACATTCTGAAAAAATACCATGACACTCATAATGTTCAAAAACTTAGGTTAAAAATTTAGAAATTTATCGGGAAAAACAATGTTGCGGTTTATCGGATTTATCAATTATAATCATAAAAACATGAGGAAAAATTATATTCATCAACTTTTCAATTTTAGATCTGAAAAAGATAATAAAATGCAACATGTGACGTTTTTCCTTAGTCATGAGGTATGTTTTAGCAATTATTCACTAATTAAGTCACTATTTATGTTATTTTTCATCAAAAATTCATAAATCATGCATATAGACTTCATTATAGCCTATTATTTTACACACATCTTGTAAAATTGCATGTGACAATATAATAAATTTCTATGACCAGATTCGAAATATTTATCATATTAACCTATTTTTCATTTAAATTCGATTTTTATCATGAAAAATCCATATTTCGAGCATACAAACTCTAAAAATTCTGAAACTTTACAGGTCATCTAAAACTAATATATGTAAAAACATATCCAAAAATCACTGGAAAATTCGAAGTTTAGCTAATTTTAGTCCGAAAATGACTTTTTTATCATAAAATCACATTTTAATGCCATTATTATATAAATTGAACAATAAAAATCCATAATTTAACCAAAAAATCCTAAATACATTTTAGGACCTGAAACTTTAACATGCATAATTTATTTCATGATATATCATAATAACACAAATTTATAAATTTTATATGTTAATCGTATAACTCGAAAAAACTATAACCGATTTGCATGCAAACAAGCTAAGGCTCTTGATACCGCTTGTTAGAAATCTATATCTCATTACTTAACATATTCATATATGTGATTATTTAATTTAGTCATAAAATTAAACATTGATCTTATGCATGCAAACAATAATAAAAATAAGGAAGAAATCATCAACCCTTACATTGATATTTCGGATTTTTGGGCACAAGTGAGTTCTCCTACTCACTTGTTCTTGAGCTCTCCAAATATTGGATGAACAAGGATTCAAGTGTAGAATCCCTCCCAAGGATTAATACCCAAGGTAATCTCTTAATAAAATTAATATTATTATTACTAGAACAATATTAATTTAAATAAAATTGACCAAAATATTATTTTGTTCTCTTAATATTTCGGCTAAGAGAAGGGAGAAAGAGGAAGAATTTTATCTCTCTAAAACTCTTATTTTAGATGGATGGATGGATAGAATGAATAATACACTAATCTTTTATGTAGTGTATAAGGTAAAAATTAGAGGAAAAACCCATGGTATTTTCCTTTCACAAAACCGGGTAGAGGGAGGGGTTCAAAGGGCCAATGCATGAGCAAGGTGCTCTTCACAAGAGGCATTAGGTTCGCATGGCTAGGTGTAGGCAAAAATGATTATGTTTACAACTTAGTTTAACATAATAATTTCCTAATACTCTCACTAATTTCGGTCCATATTAAGATAAAATGGATTCCATTTTAACTTTGTCAATTTGTCAATTTGTCACATGTCACATGTCATGTAAAATTGTTATGTATTTTTAACATATTAAAAATCAACGCATTAATAAAAATACGTCATATACAAAATTGACTTAGTAATTCATAATTACTTGTACCAAAATATTTTACCAATTATAAATCACAACATCTTGTATTTATAATTAATTATTCATTCAAATGCAATTGTTTCCTTAAACAATAATTTCATCTAAGTAATAAAACAATTCAATCACTTAGACCGTATCTTATTTAATCAAATTATAATGAGATACGCAAATATTACTTCCAAAATCGTCCGTCAATTTTAAGTAATTTAATTAACCCGTATCATCATACGATCAATTAAATAATCAATTAAGAGTGTTACCCTTTAGGTGTGATCTAAGGGGATCAACTGATCACCACCGTCGCACGACAGTAATGTTAAACTCTAGTCAGCCAATCATTACCGATATGTGTGGACCAGTTGACGGTAAAATATTACTTCCCAATTGTATTCTTTAAAATCAGACGTAAACATGTGATCATCATGATCAACAGTTGTGGTTGCATTATTGTCGGAGGACACATATTCCAACAACCCTAACACACCCGACACCACATTACACGACTCCACAACCCCCAGAACGCCTCCACCCACCCACAATCGCCTCCCCTACCCCGCACAGCCACCACCGTACACACAACTACTACCTCCTCTCCTCCCCTGCCTAACCACCGTCCACCACCACCAAAGACCCACGACCCAACCGCATACAGCCACCAGCACCACCACGATCGACAACACACGACCCCAACCGCTCATCGCCAACAACACCACCAGCAGCCGCATCGCACACCTACTGCTCCCTCCTTCACGCCGCACCACCACAACCCTCACGCCGCCGCCTAACCATGCTCCTCCTTCCCCTTCCCCTTCCCCATTTTCCAGATCTATTTTTTTTATTCTTCTTCTTCTTTTCCAGTTTTGTACCTTTTTTTTTAAATAAAATAAAATTGTGTGTTACTTATTCCAGATCTGGTTAGTTGTGTCACTTTTTATTTTATTTTTTTTGTAGTTATCAAATCTTTTCGTTTATTGTTATTGTTATCAGATCTGTTCTGTAGTTTTTTTTTTATTTTCAGATTTTGTTGCTGGTTTTCTTTTTAGAGTTTTTCTTAGATTTTTTTTAAATCTAGTTTTTTTACTTTTTTGTTTGTATTACTAAATAGATATGGTGGTAATATTTTGAGGTAGACTTTTGATTTGAATATTTGATCTATTTAAAAAAAGTAGATCTCCAAAATTTGTTGATTTTTTGTGTGTCAAATCTCTTGTTATATATTCGTTTTGTTTGTTAGTGTTTTTCTTTCTATTTTTTGTTTGTGTCTTAGCTTCATTTTCTCACTATGGTGTGTGTGACTATTGAGTTCTTCAATAATAGATCTACAATAATAAGCACCACTACCACTTTTCATTCTATTTTTTTTGACTTCCTCTTTAGATCTGAAAATAATGATATTTGTAAATTATTAATTTTATTTTTACGAGATCCTTTTAATTATATCTTAGATCTTAGAAATTAATCTCATATAATTTGTTAATTTAAATCTTCTAGTAAAGTTAAAATTACAATTTTCTCTATTAGAATTACTTTTTTCTCTATTAAAGTTAAAATTACAATTTTCTTAAAATTACACTTTGTACCTTTGGAATTACAATTTGCAATGTGAACGACACTAATTGTACTAGAATTACACTTTTTCTTCTAGAATTACTTTTTTTTCCTGTTAAAATTTACACTTTTTCCTGTTAAAATTTCACTTTTTCCTGTTAAAATTACATTTTTCTGTTAGAATTACACTTCTTATGCTAAAATTACACTTATTATCCTTGGAATTACACTTTTTTCTGCTAGAATTACACTTTTATCTGCTAAAATTAGACTTTTTAGTCCATAAAAGTGTAATTTTAGTCCATAAAAGTGTAATTTTAATCCACAAAAGAGTAATTTTAATCCACGGAAGTGTAATTTTAGTCCATAAAAGTATAATTTTAGTCTACAAAAGTGTTATTTTTGGTCCACGAAAGTGTAATTTCAGTCCATAAAAGTGTAACTTTAGTTTATTAAGGTTGTAATTTTAGTCCATGACGATGTAACTATAATCATTTTAAGTCATTTTTGTATGAAAATTTAACAATAAGAAATATAAAAAAAAGACCAAAACATCAAAATTGAAAAAAAAAAAAACAAACGCAAATGAAAACAAAAAACGGGTAAATGAAAATAATATTTGATGTATTTTAGTAGATCTAAGATCAAAATTAAAGAAACTCACAAATTTAAAAACAAGATTGTATAGCAAGACGATATTTGCGGAAAAAAACAACAAAAAAATAAAAACAATATCTAAACATTAATTTTTTTTTCTCTTTAAAAAAAAAAAGTTTTTTTTTAGAAAAAAAACAAAAGTCGTGGTGGTGGCGGTGCTAGAGGCGGCGTCGGCAGCGGCGGTGGGGATGTCGACGGTGGTGGTGTCAGTGGGTGGTGGTAGATGGGTGGTGAATGAGAAATAGATAAGTAAATGATTTATTTGGATTTTTTGGGTTTTTTATTTGTTTGCTTTTTTGAGTTTTTTTTTCTTGGGTTTTTTATTTTTTGGAGTTTTGGGAGAGAAGAGTAGTGAAATATGTGAGATGAGAGAGAAGTGAGTGAGTGGAAAATATATATAGTGCATTAGTGTTTAATTATGTTGTTAGTGATTAATTAAAATGGGTAGGAGAGAGAGTGATAAATTGTGTTAATTGTGCTTTTTGGTTTCAATCTCCACCATCAATATTGGATGATCCAAGGGCTATAGTGAAAACTTAAGGACTCAAAACATATAAGAGACTTATAAGAACTTTACTATATATATATATATATATATATATATATATATATATATATATATATATATATATATATATATATATATATATATATATATATATAACATCGGTATAAAACACCTAATAATATAAGAATTAAGTACATACAAGCTTCTTCTTAATCAATCTATAACCAACTCTGGAGCCATGAAAGTCGCTCTCTTTCTTTGATATGTTCTCTATGTTCTGCTTGTTAGAAATCTAGATCTCTTTACTCAACATATTCAAATATGTTTTATTTTAATTTAGTCATAAAATTAAAAGGTGATCTTATGCATGCAAACGATAAGTAAAATAAGGAAGAAATCTTCATTCTTACATTGATTTTTCGGATCAAAGGGCACAAGAGAGTTCTCCTACTCTCTTGTTCTTGAGCTCTCCTTAAATGGATGAACAAAGGATTCAAGTATAGAATCCCTCCCAAAGAACCCAAGAAATACTCTTAACAAATTAATATTATTATTACTAGAACAATATTAATCTTTAAATAAAATTGACCCAAAATCTTTATTTTGTTCTCTTATTTTCAGTTAAGAGGAGGAAGAATAGAGGAAGATTTTTATCTTACTAAAACTCTTATTTTAGATGTAAAAATGAATGAATGAATAATGTTTTTCAAAGAGTAATCTATATGCAAAAATAAGACAAAAACTCTTTGCATGGAGGGTGGAAAAACCGGGTATGGGTGGGAGAGAATGGCCAATGCATGCACAAGGTGGTCTTCACAAGATTGTGTAGGTATGCATGGCTAGTATTAGGCTAATATGATCATGTTTTCCACTAACTCAATTAACATAATATATTGCTAATACTATCCCATTATTTTGGTCCAAATAGATAAAATGGATTCCATTTTATTTTTGTCAATTTGTCACATGTCATATGTCACATAAAATTGTTATGTATTTTTAACGTTTTAAAAATCAACGCATTAATAAAAATACGTCATATACAAAATTGACTTAGTAATTCACAATTACTTGTACCAAAATATTTTACCAATTATAAATCACAACATCTTGTATTTATAATTAATTATTCATTCAAATGCAATTGTTTCCTTAAACAATAATTCCATCTAAGTAATAAAACAATTCGATCACTTAGACCGTATCAGATTATAATGAGATACGTAAATATAATGAGATACGTAAATATTACTTCCAAAATCATCCGTCAATTTTAAGTAATTTAATTAACCCGTATCGTCATACGATCAATGAAATGATCAATTAAGAGTATTATCCTTTAGGTACGACCTAAGGGGATCAACTGATCACCACCGTCGCACGACAGTAATGTCAAACTCTAGTCAGCCAATCATTACCGATATGTGTGGACCAGTTGACAGTAAAATATTACTTCCCAATTATATTCTTTAAAATGAGACATAAACATGTGATCATCATGATCAACAGTTGTGATCGCATTATTGTCGGAGGACACATATTCCAACAATCTCCCACTTGTCCTCGACAAGTGTGCGTCACCAATTCTCTTGTCCTATTACTATCTCCCACTCAATGCAAGGTGTCTTTCAGGTCGTACTTGCAAGTGATCATATCGAGAGTGGTTTCCTCGATCTGGAGAATAACTGATTGACCGGATTCATCTACCATAGATATCTTCCGAGCGTGGCCACGCATTTCCAGTTCATTACTCCTCGAGTGGCCCTGAGATATTGTTATAACCCTGACTAGGGGTGGACAATAATTATCGCACTCACTCCCTTCGACTAGCCACAGCCATCATAACCCAAAATATGCCCATTTGACCCCATTTACGAAGGTCGTAGTAACACAAATCAAAGTTAATCTGAAACTGTGTCATCTTAGGTGAACAGTCTTTAGTCAAAAGAATCGACTCATTAGAATACTATAGTAGCTCTCGCCACGACCAGGCTATATAAATTTGCCAGAACTCTATAAGCGGTCATAAGGCCCGACAAAGTGTTCCTAATAGTCTGCCTATGTGATCGAGTAGTCATCTCACATGACTCTATGACACTTGAACTTGCCATCAATCGCATCACACTCTAGTCACTTCGAGACGTCACCTCATGTAAGTAACTATGGGCGAATACAAGACTAATCCGCGTTCACTTTAACGGGGTTCAATTGTCTCTACAACCCGTTTGGATGTAACAAGGTATAAAGAAAAGATAAAAGACAAATTCGATTATGAACATGAACAAAAACAACACTTTTATTTCATTTCAAAATCTAACATAAACTTGGTACACGTTTAAGTCCCATGGATGTAACATGTCCATCATGCTTGGCCTGCGATAAAGGCTTGGTGAGCGGATCGGCTATGTTGTCATCCGTCCCAACCTTACAAATCGCAATTTCCTTTCTTTCAATGAAATCTCTTATTACATGATATTTTCTAAGTACATTTCTAGATCTATTACTAGACTTTGGCTCCTTAGCTTGGAAGATCATCCCACTATTATCACAATAGAGAGTGATGGGATCATTGGCGGTAGGTACTACTCTTAGACCTTCCGTGAATTGCCTGATCCACACAGCTTCCTTGGCAGCTTCTGATACTGCAATGTACTCAGACTCCGTTGTTGAATCCGTGGTTACAGCTTCCTTGAAGCTTCTCCAGCTAACGGCACCACCATTGAGCATGAAAACGAAACCAGTTTGTGATTTCATGTCATCTCTATCCGTTTGGAAACTTGAGTCCGTGTAACCATTAACACGAAGTTCGGTGTCTCCTCCAAACACTAAGATAGAATCCTTAGTTCTTCTCAAGTACTTAAAGATGTTCTTGACGGCTATCCAGTGACTCTCACCTGGATTTCCTTGATATCTACTCGTCATGCTCAAGGCATACGAGACATCAGGACGTGTGCATATCATGGCGTACATGATTGATCCAACAGCGGAAGCATAAGGGATCATCTTCATGCGTTCAGCATCATGGGGTTCAGAGGGAGATTGAGTCTTGCTCAATATAGTCCCAGTTACCATAGGTACCCAAGCCCTCTTTGATTTGTCCATGCTGAACCGTCGAAGAATTTTATCAACATAAGATTCTTGACTTAGTGCCAATATCCTATTGGATCTATCTCTATGGATCTGGATACCTAATATGCGTTGTGCCTCTCCTAAATCCTTCATTTGGAAGTGGTTACCTAACCACTTATTAACAGAAGACAACATTGGAATATCATTTCCAATGAGTAATATGTCATCGACATACAAGATTAGGAACACGACATTGCTCCCACTAAATTTCATGTATAAACATGGTTCCTCAACACTTCGAGTGAAACCATTCTCCTTTATAACATGATTGAATCGATGATTCCAACTTCTAGATGCTTGCTTAAGACCATAAATGGATCTCTTAAGCTTGCACACTTTGTTAGGATTCTTAGAATCAACAAAACCTTCGGGTTGTATCATGTACACCTTATCTTCTAAATGCCCATTTAGAAAAGCGGTTTTGACATCCATTTGCCATATTTCATAATCATGAAATGCGGCAATCGCTAACAAAATCCGTATGGATCTTAGCATGGCTACGGGGGCGAAGGTCTCATTATAATGGAGATCTTGGACTTGAGTAAATCCTTTTGCCACTAGCCTAGCTTTGTAGATATCATCATGTCTTTCTATGCCATTCTTGACTTTGAAGATCCATTTGCATTGAAGAGGTCTTGCCCCTTTAGGCAAATCTACCAAGTCCCAAACTTGGTTTTCGTGCATAGAATCCATTTCGGACTTCATGGCTTCAAGCCATAAGGAGGAATTAGGACTAGAGATTGCGGCCTTGTAGGTAGCGGGCTCGTCACTTCCTAAAAGCAACACATCGAGTGTTCCATCTTCTTCGATAAGTCCCACATATCGATCAGGATGGCGAATAACTCAACTCGTTCTTCTTAGTGGAGGAGGGACAACCGCGTTAGACGACGAAGGAACATCTTCTTGCGTCTCTACCTCGGTTTGTGGCTCTTGAACTTCATCAAGTTCAAAATTTATCCCACTCTGTCTTTTAGAAATAAAGTCTCTTTCTAAGAAGACAGCCTCGCAAGACACAAACACTTTGTTATCTTGAGGTTTGTAGAAGTAGTATCCTCGAGTATTCGAGGGGTAACCTACAAAGATGCATTTTTCGGATCTTGGGGCAAGCTTGTTGTCATTCTTTGTTTTGACGTAAGCATCACATCCCCAAATTTTCATGTAGGATAGATTAGGAACTCTTCCTTTCCACATCTCAAATGGAGTCTTACCGGTGGCCTTAGTGGGACTATTATTCAAAGATATAATTGCAGTTTGGATTGCAAATCCCCAAAACGAGTTTGGTAACTCGGTTTGACTCATCATGGATCGAACCATATCCAGTAGGGTTCGATTTCTCCTTTCAGCAACACCATTGAGTCGTGGTGTTCCAGGTGGAGAAAGTTGTGATATAATACCACAACCTTTCAAGTGTGAATCGAATTCAAGGCTAAGATATTCTCCACCACGATCGGAACGTAGTGCTTTTATCTTTTTGTCCAATTGGTTCTCTACTTTGTTTTGAAATTCCTTGAATTTCTCAAACGCTTCACTCTTATGTTTCATTAAATAGACATACCCATGTCTACTCAAATCGTCGGTTAAGGTTATGAAGTAGTCATAATTTCCACGAGCGGTGATACTCATTGGTCCACATACATCGGTATGTATGAGTCCCAATAGTTCACTAGCTCGTGTCCCTTTACCACTAAAAGGATTACGAGTCATTTTGCCAAGAAGGCAATATTCGCATGTTCCATATGATTGAAAATCAAATGGTGTAATCACATTAGTTGAAATTAATCTTTTGATACGATTCTCGTTTATGTGACCTAATCGACAATGCCAAATGAACGCTTCACTTGGGTCACTTGATTTGAGTTTCTTTGATTGAATGTTATAGATATCATTAGTCGGATTTGAGGTCTCTAAAATGTAAATGCCATTGATGGAAGAAGCTTGGCCTATAACCAAATCATTCCTTGAAATAGTACAACGATTGTTCTTAATGACAAAACAAAATCCATCCATGTCTAGCATAGCGATAGAAATAATGTTTTTAGAGAGTGTAGGCACATAAAAACAATTATGTAAATACAACTCAAATCCATTAGGCAAAGCTAATACATAAGTTCCTTTGGATTCGGCCGCTACTCGAGCTCCATTTCCAAGGCGTAGATCCACATCTCCTTCGCTAAGCCTCTTCACGTCTCTTAAACCCTGTAAATGATTACAAAGGTGAGAACCACAACCGGTATCCAGTACCCATGTCGTAGTGTAAGTATAATTTATATCAATAACATAAATTTCCTTAGGAATTTTACCTTTTGGAACGATGATTCCTTCCCTTATATTTCGCAAATATACGGGACAATTCCTAAGCCAATGTCCCATGCCATAACAATAAGGGCACTCATCATCAACTTGCTTGAAGTTTCTCACTTTCTTTCCCTTCTTCTTGAACTTTTTGCCCTTTGAAGCAAGAACTTGATTGCTTGAGCTCCCACTAGTTTTGGCATCTTTATCTTCCAGAGACAAAGATCCTATAGATTGTATGAGGCGGTCTTCCTGAGACCGGCTCACACGAGATCTAGTAGTAGTAGGTGGTCTAATAGAAGTGATGAAGTTAAGGTTTCCATCCGATCCTATCCCAAAATGAAGTTCTCTAGTAGTGTCGAAATCATTGTTGGAGCAAATGTCGTCAAAAAAATTTTGGTATGACTCAATAGTTATCGGTGCGGTAGCGTTTGATGGATTCATTATAATGCACTACAAGTATGGAGGAAAAGGAAATATTAACATTTGTCTTTTTGAATCATACTTGTAAATAGATTAACAAGATATGAGCATTTATATAGTGACCTCTACCCAACTATTATAAATGATTCCAAGACCCAAATTCATATCAACTTAGGCACGGGATAGCTGATGAAAACCTTATTAATATAACTCGGTGGATTAACGTTTAATCGATTCTACTTTTAGAACTCTTGGTCGATAAAATTACTCTAATGTTTATCTATAGCCCGGAACACATGCGACTACGGTCACGAATACTTCCGTTGAGGTCAATCCAAATATCAAATAAATGTGTCCATGATCCAAATTCACATTACCTTGGGCACGGGATGGCCGATGAAACCCTCATTAACACGAATTCGGTGGATAGACATTTATCACCCACTTCCCCTACGTAACAAGGTTTGTACCCCGGGATGGCCGAGTGCACTCCCTCGCGAAATAGGTTTTCATGGTTTCTACTTTTGGTAAGGCTATGTCTCAATTGTTTATTTTTAGCGAGAGGTCATGTCAATTTATTATCTATCACGTTTTAAGTGAACTAAAGCGGTGAACTACGATAATTGTAATTGACACGTCGATAAACTTCGATTAAAATGATAATGCATGTTTTAGTTATGGCGATTTAGCGATGCATGCGACATATAAATAAAATGCAAAGCATAAAATAAATCCTAGTATGGCCTTCCTAAAATAGAAAATCTAATTAACTATTACATATTCGGAAACCAACTCCATTGGTCCCTAGAACTTCGGTTTTGGCACGCATCTCGAGGTAACACCGTCTTTATGTATCGTCTTCCTTGAGTGACACCGTCTTTAAGGAACTCCGGAATAAATAAATTACATAACAAATTACATAATTTCCTATTATACATTTATAATTAAAATAAAATAAATCTATTAAATTACAAAACGGTGAAACGAGATCACAATAAATTACAACCGAATCGATATTCCCATACATTTCGGGTAATACCAATTAAAAAAACTAAGGCCATACTAAGTAAAAATTACATAATTCAAAGATTACATAAAATAAAATTATGACAATCATAAATAAAATGCAGTATTATAATATGTATGAACATGCCCAATTTTATGTTAAATCGCCTTTAAGTAGCCAATATCGTATATTTAACGGTTTTTACGGATTTGCGTGATTCAACCAAATCACAAAAATTACATAAAATCATATTTATGCACAAGTTAATTACCCTAACCTCTTAGGACTCAAAATTAGTCTCCACTAACTATTTGACTATAATTAACTCATATTTCTTAAAATTGTTCATTAATGGACCCAAAATTACAATAAAATGCTATAAACTTCAAAATCAAAAAAATTTCAAAAAAATTCAAAATATGAAATATAAACTTATGAACATTCTTGAAAAAATACCATAACACTCATAATGTTCAAAAACTTAGGTTAAGAATTTCGAAATTTATCCGGAAAAACAATGTTGCGGTTTATCGGTTTTAACAAATATAATCATAAAAAACATGAGAAAAATTAAATTTATTAACTTTTAAATTTTAGATCTGAAATGGGTAATAAAATGCAACATGTGACGTTTTTTCTTAGTCATGGAGTATGTTTTAGCAATTATTCACTAATTAAATCATTATTTATGCTATTTTTCATCAAAAATTCATAAATCATGCATAAAGATTTCAATATAGCCTATTATTTTACACACATCTTGTAAAATTTCAGGTGACAACATACTAAATTTCTATGACCAGATTCGAAATTTATCTCATATTAACCTATTTTTCATTTAAATCCGATTTTTATCATGAAAAATCCATATTTCGAGCATAAAAACTCCAAAAATTCGAACATTTACAGGTCATCTAAAAATAAAACATGTGATAACATATCCAAAAATCACTAGAAAATTCGAAGTTTAGCTAATTTTAGTCCGAAAATGACATTTTAATCATAAAATCATATTTCTAATGCCATTATTATATAAGATGAACAATAAAAATCCATATATTAACCATAATATCCTAAAAACATTTTAGGACCAGAAACTTTAACATGCATAAATTTATTTCGTGATATATCATAATAACACAAATTTACAAGTTTTATATGTTAATCGTATAACTCGGAAAAACTATAACCGATTTGCATGCAAACAACCAAGGCGCTCTGATACCGCTTGTTAGAAATCTAGATCTCTTTACTCAACATATTCAAATATGTTTTATTTTAATTTAGTCATAAAATTAAAAGGTGATCTTATGCATGCAAACAATAAGTAAAATAAGGAAGAAATCTTCATTCTTACATTGATTTTCGGATCAAAGGGCACAAGAGAGTTCTCCTACTCTCTTGTTCTTGAGCTCTCCTTAAATGGATGAACAAAGGATTCAAGTATAGAATCCCTCCCAAGGAATAATACCCAAGAAATACTCTTAACAAATTAATATTATTATTACTAGAACAATATTAATCTTTAAATAAAATTGACCCAAAATCTTTATTTTGTTCTCTTATTTTCGGTTAAGAGGAGGAAGAATAGAATATTTTTATCTTACTAAAACTCTTATTTTAGATGTAAAAATGAATGAATGAATAATGTTTTTCCAAGAGTAATCTATATACAAAAATAAGACAAAAACTCTTTGCATGGAGGATGGAAAAACCGGGTATGGGTGGGAGAGAATGGCCAATGCATGCACAAGGTGGTCTTCACAAGATTGTGTAGGTATGCATGGCTAGTATTAGGCTAATATGATCATGTTTTCCACTAACTCAATTAACATAATATATTGCTAATACTACCCCATTATTTCGGTCCAAATAGATAAAATGGATTCCATTTTATTTTTGTCAATTTGTCACATGTCATATGTCACATAAAATTGTTATGTATTTTTAACGTTTTAAAAATCAACGCATTAATAAAAATACGTCATATACAAAATTGACTTAGTAATTCACAATTACTTGTACCAAAATATTTTACCAATTATAAATCACAACATCTTGTATTTATAATTAATTATTCATTCAAATACAATTGTTTCCTTAAACAATAATTTCATCTAAGTAATAAAACAATTCGATCACTTAGACCGTATCAGATTATAATGAGATACGTAAATATTACTTCCAAAATCATCCGTCAATTTTAAGTAATTTAATTAACCCGTATCGTCATACGATCAATTAAATGATCAATTAAGAGTATTATCCTTTAGGTATGACCTAAGGGGATCAACTGATCACCACCGTCGCACTGACGTAATGTCAAACTCTAGTCAGCCAATCATTACCGATATGTGTGGACCAGTTGACAGTAAAATATTACTTCCCAATTGTATTCTTTAAAACGAGACTTAAACATGTGATCATCATAATCAACAGTTGTGATCGCATTATTGTCGGAGGACACATATTCCAACACTGCTTACTCATAGTCATCATAAAATGAAATGTATCGAGTCATGTAAGCATATTTGATAAGTCCATTTTATATATACTTTAACCCCCTATTTTAGCTCGGTTTATTTGATTATCGCACTCCTATTAATGTGTTTGTGAGCTAATTCCGTGTTCTAGTTGTGTTTGCTTGTTTTCATTGTGTTATGTAGGAAATTAAGCTTTTAGTAGTTTTTTCCCGTCAAAGTAGCAAGCACATGAGTTCACGAGGCTAAAAAGACTAAGCATGACCTGAGAAGGGTATTTTGGTAATTTCCATGCCCGAGTAAGAAGTATGAAGCTTGGGTTAATATGCAAAATGATCATAAAACTAAAGCCAAAAGAGAAGTCCAAGTTCATGTGGAGAATGCTAAGCTTAGGATCCCTCACTACTACAAAATGAATCTCTTGCAACATCATCAATGTGTTGCAAAATGTCTTAATAATGTTGTCATAGGGTTTAGGCAACACTTTTAAGAGTGCTGCTTAAAGTCTCGTTACAATAGCCCAATGCAACACTTTGAGCAACACTATCTTATCAAAAGCAGCACTTTTTGAAAGTGTCGCACCTAATTTTCTTATGCAACACTTTTTTTCAAGAGCTATGCAACACTTTTAAGAATGAGAAGCAACATTTTTATGCTAAGAAGCAACACTTTAAACGTGCAGAAGCAACGCAGTCTTTCTTTTATCAAAGAAGGATTTGCAACACTTCCAAGATGTAATGCAACAATTCTCCACTAGAATGGGTGAACCTTATTTTCACGTCACTTTGTTTTTGGCTTTGCGAAAGTTAAAATTAAATATTGCAAATAAAGTAGATACAACCATAACTTGATAAATCATATCTTTATTAGAAATTAGTTCACAAAATACGTATGTTTGTTACATCGCGTAATAGTAGTTCAAAAATACATCTCAAATATGTTAAAAAAGAAGTTAACATTGGTTCGCGCCCCCAACTTCGCGTACGTGACAATTACGAATATATACTCTTCTCTTCACTTGCATTCTGTGACTTTAAACCTATGAATCTGTTATAGATGACACCGCAAAATAACAAATTTTAAATTACATCTTATTTATGTGAATATAATCAAATAACAAAAAAAAAAAAAACATTCAATTCGTAAATGAGAAAAAATGCATACCTGTAGAATTTATGTGGTAAGGATGGAGGTGGGAGAGCGAGAGAGTAAAAACGCATTGTGTCATACAACACCTAGCAACAAAGGTGATGAAAATAAAAATTCAATCTCGGCCTCCAACAACAATCAAGCTAACAACTTGAATCAAACACATCACGAAAACATAAAGAACATCAAAAGGCTATGAGGAGAGAAAAACAAGTCTGTCTTACCCAATACTTGATAAATCCGACTATATAATAGTCTTACTTGTTATCATCGTAATTCATCTACCGTAAATCACATGAGAGGAAAAAACAATAGTAAGAATCCAACAAGAAAATACAAAATAGTATGCAATTCTCAATCACTTAAGTAAAATACACGTATACTATAACCTAACAAGTTACACTAATTTAACGCACCAATACCATTAAAATAGAAGAGTTTGAAATAGAAGAGCTAATCGAGTGCCATAAATTCAGAATGACCATAACAAACAACTCTTGGCTTTTGTATAATAGCATATGCGTTTTCTCACTTAACTTGGATACTTATATTAGCAGGTTTGTTACATATATGTATGGCCTATATAATCATATCAATAGGAGTCACAAATCTTCATCTTGGACAAGAAAGGGAGTTGGTAAGAGCAAAATGGTTCTTGAAAACTTAGATAACAAAACACAATATGATTAAGGCCAAGAAGGGTAAAGAAGGCTAGTTATCTCATTAGTTGAGGGTTGAGCATCAGAAACAATAGATGACTAAACAAAAGTTGATATTGTGTAAGATCATCCCATGGTAAACATAATTATCATGACAACATCAAATGAGCTAGATTATAAAAACAATCGAACGTTTCTATAAATCAATAACACTCATGATTGGTGCTTAAGAACATTTTTAGGAACATTAAGATTATAATAGCAGTGAACACCATCTAAGTATTCATCAATATTACAAGAACTCCAACAATAAGATAAGGTTTGAAGTTTCAGTAATAGACATAGAGTTATGTATCAGTAAAAAAAATTATGACAAAATAGTGTTATTAGCCTCGTGTAAGATGGTTACACAAAGATAGTGTGAAACGGATCCAAACATATAACTACAATAGTAGGCAAAGTCGTTAAATTAGGGAAAATTAAACACACTTATGGATACATACCTGCAATTCTTCATATACAAATTATGATAGATGAATGCCAGTTTGACTTAAGAGACCACGGACACAGGAACTTATATCTGCCGAAGATTATTACAAGTGGTAAGGTAATGATGAATCAGGTATCTCAAGACCCACCAAAATCATAAACAAGACTATTAAATTTGTACTCCCTAACATTTCCAACCTGGAATGATCCATATGGAGTTTCACTAGTGTTTCACATAATATAGCTAGCCCATTGACGCTTTCATACTTCTTTAGTTATAATATCAGTTTCCCTTGAACCTAAAATTCGAACTTAAGACACAATGGTCCAAATTTTCGTAGAAACCCTAAATCACAAATTGATAAATTTCATTTCAACAGAAACCAAAACCGCAATTCAACTGAAATAGTTGAGATTATATCAGTTTCATAGCAATTAATCAATAAAAGCGAAACAAAACAAAATAAGGTAGGGGTTGTACCAATAAAGAAGACCGACAACGACAAGGAGCGAGGGACTGCAATTGCGACAATCCCTTGTCGTTTCCCATGAGATGCGGAGTTTGTGGTTCCAAGATATGAGCATCGTCAATCGTCATTGTTGATTTGCCTGTGGAGATGAGATCGAAGATGATGCTGATAGAGATTTGAGAAGTGAATTGGGGAAGGTGGGTCAAACTTCAAAGATACGCAGTATGTCGAAGGCAGGATGGTAGATATGGAATAAGAATTTAGCGTAGACAAGCCTGAGCCCATTTACAAATTACTAACTCAATTTCATTTTAAACGAGCATTTGAATTTTCTTTTACCCAAATATATGTATAGTATCAAAGGGTCAATATTGGGTCAGGTGATAAATAGGTTAGTCGGATCGGGTATGGATCGAGCTAGTTTGGATCAGGTCATTTCGGGCTATCACACATTCCAGATCTGGTCGGATTGGAATGGTCATTTCAAGTTTCAGGTAAATTTCGAATAACCTGTTGTTGAGTCATTTCAGGTTGGGTCACTTTTGCATATGAGTCATTTTGGGTCGGGTCACTTTTGAGTTACACAAATTGTTGTGTGAGACCACTTTTCTATAAGTCTAACCCAATAATTAAAAGCCCAAATAAATTAGTTATTAAACTTGTAGAAAATTATTTTATTTTGAAAACCTAAAATTTTATATTGGTAAATTGTATATTTAGATATGTTAGTTTTTATCATAAAATATCGGGTCGTTAAAATAAAATTAAAATATAAATAAATTTAATTGTTTTTTTTGGGCTTCTCTCCTTTTGGGCTAGTCCTATGCTATAAGACGGTCCTATAGGAGAGTTGCTCTATTAGGGACTGGTTTAACCAATGAAACTTTATTTTGATATATATATAATTAATATGACTTAGTGTGGACGTGGGCCCACCTGCATATGCCCAGCCGATCTGTGGACAATGGCAACGGTCTCTTGAAAGCCACGCTCGGCGGCGTAAAAATGCTTTCGACCGGATCGTTTTAGATCGACCGATTTCGTCTCGGTAAGGGTCTCGAAACAAATAGAGATGTTCGGAGTCGCCACCAAGAATTTGTGGGATGCTTGGAACCCGTTCGAATCCACTTTATACTTCGGTCAAACGAAGCATAAAGCAGTGTTTGACATAGGTACTAAAGATAAGGAATCGTCCCTCTTTAGCATCCTATCTCTAGAATGACTCTCGTACACCCTGGATAAGGTCGTCCACTATCCAAAGTTTCTGAGTAAGAGGTGAAGGTACGTATTGGAAAGCCCTTTAATCAGACACCCAATCCCGCCCGCGGAAGCGGCCTCTACTGATCGATCTTGGTTGGTTGAATGCAAAAGTTGATAAAACGGTTTAAATGCATGAATGCGCATCCAATAATTTAAACCTAACATGTGAGAGCTTTCTAAGTCTGTTGAATTAATCCAAGTATCAAGTATAAGATGTCGAGTTGGATTTATGGTTGATTTGCATGCAAGACGGAAAATAAACATCCATTTACCAAATTAGGTTTATGGTGCATAACGTGATCCATTTGTCTTAATAAGACCTTTTTGCAAATATGATTTTTGAATGAGCAAACTAGTCGTCTGATCCGTCCTATATCCGGGTTAACCGGAGTCGGGGTCATCCTAGACTAATGCTGGAAGGGGAACGGACCCTGCACCAGGCAGCCATATGAGGCGCGAGCTTGTTGGCGGTATAAGGGGGTCTCCCCTGGTTTGAAAATAGAAAAGAAATGGCCTAAATAGGTGCGGGTCAGTCAACGGTTTAAGACGCATTCTGATCATTTGAAAAACGTTTGTAAAACGTATTGAAAATGGGTATTTGAACCCGTCTTTGTTTAAAAGGGTCGTTTAGACCGTATTTGTTGATTTGAGGAACGAGACTCGAATAATCATCATTATTTTGATGATATTCGGTGTCGGGTTCGACTTGACAAGCTTGACATAAATAGTTTTGAAAATAATTATGAACTGATTGTTTTAAGTTCATTTGAATATAATTAGTCAATACTCATCATCGTACTCGGGTTAAAATCCGACATGGTATGTAGAACCAAGGATGACTTTGTGTTCACTACAAAAAAACGTTTCGATGCGACGGACACGTTGCGACGGAATATTAACCCGTAGCAAATTTAAACCTGCGACGGACTTTTCGTTGTAGCCTATTTTCCCAGACCGCCAAATTTTCTGACATGGCGGGAAGGTCTGCGACGGAATTTCCGTCGCTATATTAAAATAATAATAAATCCTGCGACGGAAATTCCGTCGCTGCATTAAAATAATATTTTTCCTGCGACGGAATTTCCGCCGCGGACATTTTTTAGTGTCCACCTGTACACCTCTTAACACGCTGGAAAAATAATATTATTTTATGCCTGCGACGGAAATTTCGTCGCAGGATTTATTATTATTTTATTTTTGCGACGGAAAGTCCGTTGCAGGCTTTCTTTATACGGGTAGCAGCAGAATCCTTCTCCTTCATTATCACTCTTCAATTATTTACCCAAAAATTCCCTAAAACCCGTCTCCCTCAATCCCACCACCACCACTCCCACCACCACCACTCCTACCACCACCCTACTCCCCAAATCAGTCCTCCTATTTCTCCTTTCTCCTTTCTTCTCCTTTCCCCTTTCCCCTTTTTTTTTCTGCCGCCGCCGATTGCTGCCTGCCGCCGCCGCTCCCTCCCCTTGTCTCCTTCTCTTAATTAGTATAAGGTTTGTTTAATTTATTTTACAATTTTGATTAATTAGGGTTTATGGTTATTGTTTTGGTTAATTATGATTAGTTTAGGATGCTTAGTATTATTATGATTGTTTAATTTAGTTGAAAGCCAATTTAGGATGTTTAGGATTGTTTAGTTTAGTTGAAAGCCAATTTAGGATGTTTAGTATTATTAGGATAGTGAAATTTACTTAAAAGCCAATTTAGGATGTTCAAATCAATTTTATAATACTTAGTTTAATTAAGTTTAGGATTGTTAAAATAAATTAGTTTAATTAATATTCAATTTAGAATGTTTAGGATTATTAGGGTAGTTTAATTTAGTTAAAAGCCAATTTAGGATGTTTAAATCAATTTTATAATGCTTAGTTTAATTAAGTTTAGGATTATTAAAATGATTTAGTTTAATTAAAAGACAATTAGGATATTTTGGATTATTAGGGTAGTTAATTTAGTTTAGTTAAAAGCCAATTTATGATGTTTAAACCAATTTTAGGATGCTTAGTCTAATTTTGCTTGGTTTTATAAGGTTTATTAGTAATTATTAAGTTTGTTTTGATAAGTTGTGTACATTTGTGTCTTGTGTATTTTTTTTACAAATATTAATTCATCTTATGCTTGTGTTGTGATTGTTAATATATTTTTGACCTAGTACCCGTTCAGGGATTACACATTAGGTGTAATTCTTGAATAGTCCCCGTTTTGGGACTGTCTTTGAATCTTTTATGCCATTTAGGTGGTAAATACTCAATTTTTTTCTTGATTGTTATGAGACAAAATTTGGTTGACATTTCCTTTAATGTTCTCCGAATACATATGTAGAGTGAAAATTCATTCTAAATAATGTATTTGGAGAACTGTAAAGAAGTGCCGCCGAATTTTTGTCTCATTACAATCAAGAAAATAAATTGGGTATTTACTAATGGTATGAAAGATTCAAAGATGGGTTTAGGTTGGAGAGATAAAGACCCCAATACTGAAAGTATTTTTTTGCAGGTTGTGGTTGTTGTTGTTGTTGTTGTTGTTGTTGTTGTTGTTATTGTTGTTGTTGTTGTTGTTGTTGTTGTTGTTGTTGTTGTTGTTGTTGTTGTTGTTGTATGAAAGATTCAAAGATGGGTTTATGAATGCTCTTACCATTTTTATTAATAATTTTTATTTACTAATATATATGTAGATTTGCAATGAAGAGATTAGAACGAAACTGGAGGTATGAAAGGTTGGATTCCAATAAAAAATTAAGGAAGGAATTCGTAATAGGGGTTAATAAATTCATTGATTATGTTAAGCAACAAGACGAATTCATTAGAAATAAAGAAATTATTTGTCCATGTAGTAAGTGCAAAAATAAAAAGTTTTTAGTTGAACAAGAAGTACGAAAACACCTTGGTCTAAAGGGTTTTTGTGACAACTATTATGATTGGGTGTGTCACGGAGAGAAATTCCCCGTTGAGGAAGACGAAATGGCAATGCCCTCTCACAATCCTTATAGAGATATGGTAGAGGATGCGTTGCGCGATAGCGTTGATCAAATTAGGGAAGAAGCTCTTAATGCCGAGGTGGTTGATGAATCTCCAAATCCCAATGTATTAGCCTTTTTTCAAATGTTAAAATGTGCCGAGCAACCTGTCTACGAGGGATGTCGACTCTCATTGCTACAAGTGGGTCGCAAGGCTTGTCACTCTGAAATGTGAATTCAACTTAGCCCATAAATGTGTAGATGGTTTCACGTCACTCATGGGAGTCCTTCTTCCTCAAGATCATATTTTGATGCGTAACTTCTATGAAACCAAAAATGTTCTTAAAGCTCTTCAACTTCCTCATGAAAAGATAGATGCATGTTTTAATGGATGTATGCTTTTTTGAATGGACGACGCTCTTCTTGACAAGTGTAGAAAATGTGGTAGAGCTAGGTACAAAAGTGCAAAGAATGCAAATGTCAAAAGGGTCCCCGAATTTTTTTTAAATTATTTCCCAATTGGGCCACGTTTGCAACGAATTTATGCCACAAAAAACCTCGCTGAACAAATGCGTTGGCATTATGAAAACCCCCGAGTTAGTGGGACAATGTCTCATCCAAGTGACAGTGAGGCGTGGAAACATTTTGATCATCTTCATCCTTCTTTTGCATCTGAGCCTCGGAATGTTAGACTTGGACTTTGCACCGATGGTTTCTCGGCTTTTGGGCCATTCGGGAACTTTTATTCATGTTGGCCGGTGATGCTTACACCTTACAATTTACCACCATGGCTATGCATGAAAAGACAATTTATGTTCTTAACATTAATTATTCCTGGACCAAAGAGTCCCAAAAAAAACCTTGACGTCTATTTACAGCCTCTAATTCACGAGTTGAAGCAATTGTGAGACACGGGATTGTTTACATATGACGTGTCTAGGAAACAAAACTTCGACTTAAGAGCCGCACTCCTATGGACGATCAACGACTTTCCTGCTTATGGCATGTTATCTGGTTGGTCAACTGCTGGTGAGAATGCATGTCCATGTTGTACGAAAAAAGAGACTAAATCGACTTGGCTTCATCATAGCAGAAAATGGAGTTGGTTTGATTGTCGTAGACAATATTTAGACACTGATCATACTTTTCGCATGGATAAGGTCCACTTTCGAAAAGGAAGAATAGAGAACGATGTTGCTGGAACGAGGTTATCGGGCGAACAAGTGTGGGAATGTGTGAAAGATTTACCAAAAATCGTGGATGCATCTGACCATGAATTGAGAATGGTTAAAGCGAAACGAATTGGGAGCTTCCATATTGGAGCACACTACTAATTCGACATAACCTTGATGTCATGCATATTGAGAAATTTTTTTGGGAGCTTCCATATTGGAGCACACTACTAATTCGACATAACCTTGATGTCATGCATATTGAGAAATTTTTTTTCGAACAACTAATTCACACGGGGATGGATATAAAAGACAAGACAACCTTGAACCCAAATGCACAAAAAGACATGTTACAACTTTGTTCAATGTCGCGAAAGGTGGATTCAGTCGTTTTGAAAAAAAGAGCAGAAGAAAGTGTTGTGTGATTGGATATGTAATTTAAAGTTTCCAGACGGCTATGCTTCAGATTTGAGAAGATGTGTCGATATGAATGAGTTGAAGCTACATGGCTTGAAAAGCCATGACTGTCATGTGTTTATGGAGAGTTTACTACCGGTTGCTTTAAGGCACCTTCTCCCTAAAAATGAGTGGAATGCCATAACTGAGATTAGTCAATTTTCTAGAGACTTGTGCACTTCATCAGTACAAATTGAAAAAATAACAAGTCTCGAGAAAAATATTGTCGAGATAATCTGCAAATTGGAAAAAATACTTCCACCTTCATTTTTTAACTCAATGGAACATCTGCCAATTCATTTGCCATATGAAGTGAAAGTGGGTGGTCCTGTGCAATATAGGTGGATGTATCCTTTTAAGAGGTAATATCAATATCTTTTATGAAGCCTTTTAAGGTTATTACTTAATTTCATTCATTCTTAACCAATTTGTTTTGTAGGTTCTTGAATCATTTGAAAAAAAAAAATTGGAAATAAAGCTCGTGTTCAAGGGTCATTATGCAACGCATATTTGCTTGAAGAAATAGCAAATTTTTGTTCTTTTTACTTTGAAGATCATATAGAGACAAAGGCAAAAGACCTTGATATAGGTCAGAAAAAGGCGAAGTATTCTACCTTGCCCGAGCTATTTCAAGATCATGAGGGCACTACTTCTGGAAAATGTCGTGAAAGATTTTTAGAAGATAACGAATATGAACGTGCACACCTCTATGTTTTATCTAATTGTGATTCTGATGAGTTGAAACGTATGGAAATGTAGGTGAAATGTTTTTTAATTTTAAACGTTGTTTCAAGTAAAACATGCAAAAATTAATTCAAAACTTAATTCGGCATTTTTGAATAGGTTGTTTGAGGATTACATCAAAAGAGAATATCCTGAGGTTTCTATGGCCGAGGATATTTGGAACAAATTTGAAACAAAATTCCCGATCGGCTTAGAGGTCAAGTAAGTAAATAATATATATTCTATAATGCTTATTTAAATTATATTATTATTTGGTAAATAATTGGTTCATTATCATTAATTCTAGGTAAATAATTTAAAAGATCCAGTTGTAGTTGCCTTAGCAAATGGACCTTCAAGAAAAGTAAGAACATGGAAGCGTTATTCCATCAATGGATACAAATTTCGAGCTTTCATAGATGGGAAAGATTTGGAAAAGTCGACAATTAACAATGGAGTGTGTGTGAGTTCGACTGAAGGAGCTGACTACTATGGAACCCTAAATGAAGTTGTTGAGTTGTCTTATACTGGCGAGAAAAACCCTTACAACGTTATTTTATTCAAATGTAATTGGATAGATAACTCAGAAAGAGGAATGCAAGTACATAAGGAATATAAACTTGTGGATGTTAATCGGAGCAAAAAATTTCCAAAATATGACCCATTTGTGTTAGCATATCAAGTGGAACAGGTTTGCTATGCTCCTTATCCAAATATCAAAAGAGATAAAGATCAGTAGTCAACAATATTTAAAATAAAGGCAAGATCACAAGTTGATGCTCCTACTGATGAATCTATCTTTCAAGAAGATGTTAATAATGGTGATATAACATTGGTAATAATTGAAATAGAAGATGAGAATGAAAATGTGGAGGAGGAATAAGAAGAAATGCAAGGAGATGAAATGCAAGTACAGAATGATGATATGCATGAGGAGGAAGACGAGGAAGAGTTAGGAGAGGAGGCTTTGAAGAAGTATTTAGAAGAAGATGATGATGAGGATTTTTTAGATTCGCTTTTTGAACGCAAGGAAAACACTAATTTAAGTGATGATGATGATGATGATGATGACTAGGATTTATATTAGTTGTAGATGTTTTGTACCCTTTCTTTCAATCTTATTACTTTGTTGGTACTATTAGTTGTAGATGCCGTATGGCTTAATTTAATGAAATCTAGTTTGTTATCATTCAATCTTACTTTTTATTCAATCTTACTTTCGATTTCTTACTTTGCCAATTTCTTATCTGGTTGCTATTATTTGATTATTTGATTTCTTACTTTGCCAATTTCTTATTTTGTTGCTATTATTTGATTATTTGATTTCTTACTTTGCCAATTTCTTATCTGGTTGCTATTATTTGATTATTTGATTTCTTACTTTGCCAATTTCTTATTTTGTTGCTATTATTTGATTATTTGATTTCTTACTTTGCCAATTTCTTATTTTGTTGCTATTATTTGATTATTTGATTTCTTACTTTGCCAATTTCTTACTTTGCCAATTTCTTACTTTGTTGCTATTATTTAATATTTTATTTTGTTGCTATTATTTGATTTCTAACAATGTTGAAGAATTTAGTTGGTTTCTATGGCGTCGAGGAGACGAAGACATGGTAGTAATAGTAATGCAGGAAACCAAGGTCATGAAAACGAGAATGAAGAAATACCAGCAGGTCATCAACAAGAACAACAAAATGTGCCAGTTGACAAAATTCATCTCGATTCTCTTGAGCAAGATGGCGTTTGGTAAGTATGTTATTTTTTCGTAATTAATTATTTTTATAACGATTTATATATATATATATATGTATATATATATATATATATATATATTTAGATCTAGGATCCTATGAGAACCTCCTTCCCATGAGAACCATGAGAACCCTTATCCACCATTGGATCAAACAACCTAGCGTCTTAGATTCGATGTGCGCATCTATTATTCTAAGTAAGGGCAGCTTTGTCTTTTCCACTTTATTCACTCTTCCTCCCCTGTCATCCCCATTTACACTTGAGAGTTGACTAAATTTCCATATACGCACTCACAGTTTTTTCAATTATTACTTTAATTGATCTCGTTTTTTTCTTATCCGCAAGGTACAAACAATTCAATTTGTTGTTTAATTATTTACCTTTTAATTCACGATTGCTTATGTTCTTTTTATACCGTTGTAACTTTTTTATGTGAGTTTTATGGCGTTTGTGTTTGATTTTGTGTACGTTTTTGTAAATTGCTTCCGCAAACTCTTATCATCTATTTTAAAGCATGAAACACCTACCCGGATCAACCAAATGTTTTCCTGAACTTGTGGTACTTATTTTCTGAACCTATGATATGTAAGTTCTGAACTTTTAGTTTGTATATCATGCTATTTAAATAGCTATCAATAATTTGTCAAAATAACGTGAGAAAACATACTATAAAACTTTAAAGTGTTACGTTGTATAATTACATGAGGTATAGTACAAAATAAATATATGTACTCCCCTCTGTCGGTATCATTTAATTTTTTTTTTGATTAAAATACTCCCCACAAAGTATAGAAAGGAAAACAAATGATTAAGACGAAAGAATAATATACAATCCTCATTAATTGTTTCAACAAACCTAAACATGAGTCGTAAATCACGAAACCCCAAACAGTTGCGGAGTACAATCTATCAAATTTTATTCTGAACCCTTGGTAAAAACATTCTGAATTTTTGGTATACACATTCTGAACCTATGGCTTATACAGCCCATTATTCATTACCAATCATTAAGCATCCCCTGCTAGTGTCAAAACATGAGAGAATAAATCAAACTTATATACATTCTTAAGTAGTTGTTTTCACAAAGCCTAACATTAACAGACGAATAGTAAAATGTGAAACACCTAATATTACGATCTTGTCTATCTAAGCATGTGATATAAAAGTAATTTGTTGAATTAAAATGAAAATTTGCAAATAAAGTATGGTTAGTATTTTTGTTTACCGCTTATTTAATTGAATTACTTGATCTTCTTGTAAATGATGTTTATTTGCAATTAATTCATCTTTGATGTGCAATTAACTATCAAATTCTTTCTCTCGCTGGAATTATGGAAATCGCATCTTATTTGTTTTGGTGAAGTAATTAAGGGAATAGGCCAATAGGGGTTAGGGAGAGGGGGTTATCTAAAAATAGGGGTATTTAACTAATTTGGTTGATGAGTAAAGGAGGAGGACGTGCTCCATTCTTGTTTATCCAAAGGTGGATATGGGTTCTCATGGTTCTCATGGGAGGGGGGTTCTCATGGGATCTCAACCCTATATATTTATTATATTGTCATATTTTTTTTCAGGTTTAGTGATGAATTCGTTGTGAACTTGATATCGAATAATATTGGATGTAACTACAAAGAACATGCTCCTAATTGGAAATCGGCGTCATCTACTCTAAAGAAGGATTGGTGGAATTGGTTTGAGGTATTAGCAATTGTCATTTAATTTAATATTAGGTATTTTATTCATTTATTTTATATTTATTTACAATGAAATTTATTTTCTAACTTTATTGTTTATTGAACAGTGGTGTGTTAGTTACGATCCCCGCGACAAGTCAAGGGTTAAGAAGGCTTGGGAAGATGCCATGAAGACCCGTTAACGGCAAATGAGTTATCGAGCTTATCATAAGGAAGAGCATGAAAAGCCGGATTGAATTAGTGTTGAGTTGCACCGTCAATTGAAGAATAGACCACTTGAAGATCCTAGTTTCACGGGAAGATCGGAGCAGAATTCGGCCAACCGTAGGTCGGGAAGTGACGAGAAAGGGAAGGCGTCGGGTACTCACCTAATGGGTCGAAAAAACACATTGCAATATATGGACTCAATGGTAATTTCTTCACTTCCTTTTTTAATTTATTACCTTTTTTTTCTTTAACTTTATTTAAAGTTAGTAATTATATTTAACAAGTATCAAAATTGTAGGTTGATAAAGATGGCAAAGGAGAAATTCCGTCCGCTTTGCAGTTGTTGGAGAAGACAAAGAAGCATAGCACAAAAGGATGGTTATCCAAAAAAACTGGTCAACTCTTCGTAAGTTACTATAATTATTTAATTTTTAACTCATTTTTTCAATCATGATTATTTAGTAGATGGTATCTAATCTTTCGTTTTTTATTGATATATGGTAAAACTATCTCAAAGAAAACTTAACTTCAGAGTCAAGGGGTCGAGAACATCGATGATAATGAGATTTATATTGAAGAACATGGACGATTTGATAAGAAAGGTAGAGTACTTGGCGCGGGAAATGCAGCACCACAAATTTGGGAGCACCACCGCCGCTCGACTGGTAACCTCTTTTCTACTCCTCATACTCCGGGTTTTGTTGGTAGAGTCGCAAAAGAGAATGCCCGACTTAAGCAAGTCGAGGCCGAACAATCTCAAAGGCTTGCGGCAATAGAGGAGTTCTTGAGCCAACAAGGTTCTACCACTCAAATTTGTAACCCCGGAGGTGTATCTCAAGCTAGAAATGACTTTGATGATGATGGTGGCGACAATGCTAGGCTACTCCTACTCCCGTGTATTGATTAGTAGTTGTTAGTTGATTAGTAGTTATCTCTCCTACCCCATAGTTTATGGACTTATTTAGCTTTCTTTGTTGAATAATTATTGTACTAAACGGTTGTAAACCTTTTATTTTAAGTTAATGCAAAGATGTTGCTTAGAAATATCGTCTTGAACGAGTTGTGAATTTGTCAATTGCTGGATTTTCTATATGTTTGTAGGAAACCGGGAGTATATGTAATTGCTTCCAAAGCAATGGGGGAGCTGGAAAAGCGCTGTAAACCCCCTGGTTCATTCTGCCCTGCGACGGAATTTGCGACGGAATTTCCGTCGCAAATGTTGACTTTCTGGTTGACTTTGGGGACACGTGGCCTTACATGAACAGTGTTCTGCGACGGAATTTCCGTCGCAAATATTGACTTTATGGTTGACTACTATGCCCACGTGGCCTGTATGAACAGTGTTCTGCGACGGAATTTCCGTCGCAAATATTGACTTTATGGTTGATTACTGTGCCTACGTGGCCTCCCATGAACAGTGAACTGCAACGGAAATTCCGTCGCAAGTCCATCTTTTGCGACGGGTTTTTGCAACGCTTTGTTCCGTCGCAGATTTTCCTGTGCAACGGAATTCCCGTCGCAAAACTAAATTTTGCGACGAAATAAAGCGATGGACTAAATCCGTCGCAATTCCGTCGCAAGTTCTGTTTTTGCGACGGGATTGGCATATTTGCGACGGAATTTTCCGTCGCTATGGAACCTTTTCTTTGTAGTGGTTGGTGACTAATACATTTATTTTGGAAACGTAAAGAAATGATGAAAGGCTTTAAAATACCTTCCAAAATGTAAAGAAATGAAATAAAAGGTTTTAAAATACCTTTTAAATATAATTAACCAAATATTATCACCGAAACGCGGATTAAACCGACATGGTATAAAGAATCAAGAGTGAAAAATGTTTTATGGTTAAAAACTTGTAAAAATAAATAAATGGGTTTGAAAATATTTGAAATGGTAAAAACCGATTACAAATATGAATATAGATTAAAGAGGAAAGACAAGAACAAACACGGTTGAGTCTGACTTGGACACCCCATTGAGGCGCGAGCCTCTGTGCATAACAAGGGGCTTCTGTCTCAGGCCAAAACTCAGTTTTGGCTCGTCTAACCTATATTTGGATCGTGTTATGCATGATTTAGCATGTTGTAGTCATGAAATAAGTAAAGACATGATAAAAGAAGGATTTTTACACCCTCATACTTACATGCTTGGTTTATGGCGAGAAACCGACGTAAGTGTATCAACTCGTTTGGTCGGAAAAGACTCGGTTTGAAACCGTTTTAGTAAGTAAAAAGAGTGTTTTATTAAGTTTAGGGATGGTGTAGTGGTCGAAATTGTCGGTCAAGTGATTTAATGCACGATGACGGTACCAAACAATGTGTAAGGCTTGTAATTACGATCGGTAGGTCGTAAATACACGTCGGATTGTGACTTAGGAAGTCGAGTCTAGAATTTTAAGGGAGAAAGAGGGGGCGGACACTCACGTGTGTTCTCAAATGGGGCATTTGAGGGGTATTTATAGGAGAAGGAGTGGCTGTGTGAGTTTTGAGCGACGTGGCCACCTGGGCTGCTCAAAGAGGCGCGAGCCACGTTGCGAGTCTTCGAGGTGTCTTGTCGCTTTCACACAAATGCAATCATGATTTGTTCTATCCTAGGATTTGTATGCACATGTTTGGTACTTGACCATACATGAATCCGGGATATCTTAACATGGAAGCATTTGAATGGTTTGTTTTTTGTGTTTGACTCGGTTTGACTTGTTGTTGGAGTCGGGATTTGAATTTTTTGAGTCGGTTTTTGGTCCGGTGTCGGTTTTGACTCTAGTTAGTATCATTGCGACCCCATCGTCATGCATTAAACACTCCAGGTACTTTTGAAAAGTTTTGAAATGTTTTATTTTCGAAATCGTTTTAAGTTTTCCGACGTAAAGTTGTACACGAATTGTCGATCAAACGCCGCGATTCCAAAGCATGTTGTTGTCCGATAATCATCGGGTGTTTGTTGGAGTCTAAGCAGATACTGGGTATCTACACTTAGTACTTATCGTTTCGGGTCATTTTGGTTCACTTCAAGTCATTTTGGATCAGGTTAATTAAGAGTTAGGTCTATTCGAGTCGGGGCAACATTAGGACAGACAAGGTTGGGTCGGGTCAATTCGGATTTCGGGTCACTTTCGAGTCTCGGGTTAACCTTATCGGATTGAGTCATAATTAAGCACAAAAATCTGAACCGACCAATTCAGAAAGTCTTGTATATGTGGCTGATTTAATGTAATATCTATGAAAAGTGTTGCCAATTTCTTAATAAAAGGCAAGCTTTATGAGAAGTGTTGCTATACTTGTGAATAATATGCAACACTTATCAAGAAGTGTTGCATTTATCACAACACGCAACGCTTATTTTATAAGTGTTGCATCTCACATTCTACTTGTTCAAAATGCAACATTTACACAAAGTGTTGCATCGAAAGTATTGCAATAGGCTTATTTTGTAGTAGTGCCTTTTTATGCTTAAAGACGGAGGAATTATGAAGCATTAACACGCATCATTGGATTCCCTTTACAATTTAAGACGGATTTAAGACAAAGAGGCTAAATCACCACGACCCCGATTGGGGTGTGGTTTCCCCGATCGGGGTTACGCCCTCCTTGAATGTTTACGTTTCATCTTTCACTCCTATATAAAGGGTGTTGATCCGGGACTTCAAACACACTTCTTACACTTCTTTCCACACAATTTCATATATGTTTTAATCTTAATTTTAGAATAGAATGTAGGTTAGATTTCTTTTATGTTATTTACATTTCCTTTAGCATTTCAATATTGTACTACAATTTCCATTCAAGCATTTGTTCTTCAATTCCAACTTTCATTTCCAATTGTTAAGGTAATTCCACTTTGACTAAGGCTTGGACAAGGGGAAAGTCAAAGTAGAGCCCTCAGGTCAATCGAAGATTACAAACTGGAGACCAAAGCGACGTCAAGGCGGCTCGAAAATATTCAGGCCAAGGACCTGCCGTCAGGAAGGGCGACGCCAAGGCGACTCGAGGGTACGAGCCAAGGACCTGACATCGAGAACAGTTTAGAGTCTGTCGACTTTCCGTACGGGTCGTTTAAAGTCCGTTAGACTACGTACAAAGCCTCACCAGCCATAAGAAGGAGTCATACCAAAGGCATCTTCGGATATGTCCTTGCGTCTTTGTGGACAAAGGCTCGCAAGCTATGGTGCGTACATGAGGAGGGCTCGCCAGCCGCGGCGCATTGTAAGGCTCGCCAGCCATGGGGCGTGTATGAGGAGGGCTCGTCAGCCGCGGTGCGTAGTAAGGCTTACCAGCCATGGGGCGTATATGAGGAGGGCTTGCCAGCCGCGGTGCGTTGTAAGACTCGCTAGCCATGGGGCGTATATGAGGAAGGCTCGCCAGCCGCGATACATAGTAAGGCTCGCCAGCCATGGGGCGTAGATGAGGAGGGCTTGCCAGCCACGATGCGTTGTAAGGCTCGCCGGCCATGGGGCGTAGATGAGGAGGGCTCGCCAGCCACGATGCGTTATAAGGCTAGCCAGCCATGGGGCGTATATGAGGAGGGCTCGCCAGCCGCGATGCGTAGTAAGGCTTGCCAGCCATGGGGACGGTTTTTTGATCAACCGTGAGAATAGCCGCATTGGAGGGGCTTGTTTTGGAAATAGCGGACTCTTGATGCCGCCGTGGAAATAGTGAATTCTGAATTTCACTATTATTATTTTTGACATAAGCGGGTTCCGCGAGGAAGTCCCCTGTTGACATTTGAAGGAATAGCGAATTTTAAATCTTCACTACTCGTTTTTGAATTTGAAGTGGCGGATTTAATCGCCGTTTGTTTGAGTTTCGAAGGAAATAACGAATTTTGAATTTTCGCTACAACGTTTGATGTGACGGTTTATGTTGCCGCCGTTGACATGTGAAGGACATAGTGAATTTTGAATCTTCACTATTACTTTTAAAGTGACGGTTTATGTTGCCGCCGTTGACATGTGAAGGAAATAGTGAATTTTCAATCTTCACTATTACTTTTGAAGTGACGGTTTATGTTGCCGCCGTTGACATGTGAAGGAAATAGTGAATTTTGAATCTTCACTATTACTTTTGAAGTGACGGTTTATGCTGCCGCCGTTGACATGTGAAGGAAATAGTGAATTTTGAATCTTCACTATTACTTTTGAA